>NC_052472.1:3410514-3605499 GCF_009730915.1 Dioscorea cayenensis subsp. rotundata | reverse complement strand
CAAGATTCATCAACAAAGTGTAAAAATTGCATGCACATGCTTTCCAATTAATTTAGTTTGCACATCGCTTCCTTGGATTGTTTTCATGTTTTGTTGTGATTTGCAGTGAAGTTGCTCGATATGGGGATTGATGATAAGAAGAAGAAGCAAGAAGGGAAGAGAAGGGAGGTGGGAAGGTGTCTTTCTTTAAGTTATTCTCCTTTGCTGATCCCAGGATGTGGCGCTCATGGCTGTTGGCACGATTGCCGCCATGGCCAATGGACTCTCAACCCCCTCATGATCTTCATCTGGAGATCTTATAAACGCCTTTAGGTTGCTAATAAGGACAATGTGGTTCACTTGGTATCCAAGGTTTGTGGACATACATCATTCCATTTGATTTCCAAGTTCCAATTTGGTTTTACATTTAAAATTAATTTGTACACTGTTATTAGGCTTTGCTTTTCAGGTTAAACCATGCATTCACTGTACCATTTTGATTTGATTGAATTAGATATGTCATAAGAAAGTATTTTGATTCTAAATTTAATAAGTGATAGATGTAATGACTGCCTATTTGTTTTTTCTTCTTAATATTGGTTTTGATATCTAACTACGAGTGGAAACAGATGACTTATGCATGCATATATAACTTTTGGTTTCGAATGTTCTACGTCATTCAAGTTGTTAGAAGTTCTTTATTAATCTTCATTGATATTTCATCTGAATTACGCTAGTTTGATTTCATTGGTTCTGCCAAACATAAATAAATAAATAATGAACAAAGACACAAATGTTTTTATGGAAAAAAGCTGAAAGTATACTTTCAATAATCACGTTGCTGATAATCACCTTTTCATTTGGATTTCATTGCTGCTTTGCAATTAATATTCATTGTTGCACAATAAAATTATTCTAAGCACTTTTCGATGATTCTTCCATTCTCCCTTTCAGGTAATTATCAAATATGTTTATTTGGCTATGGGGTCTGGAGTTGCTTCATTCCTACGTATGTGTGAAACTACCTTTTTTTTTCTCTCCTTTTTTATCTAGAAATTTTCAATTCAAAACACAGTATTCATATCCTTTAAATAAGCTTATGATGCCTTTGAGGTGGGTTTTTTGTTATGACTTTTAAACATTTGACTTATAATTGGATGTGGATTAATTTCATGGGTTAGTTTGTCTTGGTTTCTACACTGGCTTTTATACTCTGCCAACATGAAAAATTTTCCACAGCAATAATAATAAAGCTAATAGTCCCGACTATTTTGAGGTCTACTACATAAATTCTACATTTGAACATTGCTCTATTGAAACCAAAAACTAAATAAATTAGAAGCTCAAACATATCATAATGTAAGAGTTCTATTAAAACCTTTATAGGTCCACCTCTTCTTTTACAACCCTTCATATAAAAGCCTCCCATTTTTTAGATGGAGACTTCTATCAGTTGTTTGAGAACATGAACATACCATCTCGAATGGTTCTAAGGTTAACTTATCAATAATATCTGTCACTCTTAATATATTTTGAATAAAATTCATTCTTTAAATAGTTATTTATAATAATACTTTTAGACATTCATTTCAACGTTCTCATACGTGAGTCACGCTTATTCTTTAAATGTGTTGAGTTTGCCAAAACCACTTGGTTCAAGTGGTTAGAGGCATCACTATGTAGCTCCCCTTTATATAGCATGTGGGTAGCGATGGTTTGAATGTTGGAGGGAATTAACTCACTGGTGTTGTTTAGCTTTCAACTACCGAGGTGCCCATGATGTGAAAGCGCATTTGAGTACAATAAACGTGTGTAATAGAGATGATTAGCAAGTGCTTATATCATCGCTGTCAAAGCATATTGTTTCGCGAGTCGAAATCACATTATAGCTGAGCCCAACAATACCATTTTGCAGTAACTAGCCTCATCCATTATGAGAAGCTAAACGGCGATCATAAAATCTCCAAAGCTCTCCTATTTTATCCAACCCACTACAATTCTAGCTATTTGTGACATTTTCCTGGATATTCCTAGTCATCTTTGATTATAGAGTCTAAATATCAAACATTTTACTTTCTACTAATTTTGAGTATAATTCATTTGCACTTCTCTTTCATATTGTCCACTTGTTTAATTAGTAAAATTATATTTCAGTGATTCTATCTTTTATCAATCCTATAAAAGCCCTTTTACATTGTCAAGAATTTCTCAATATCTCTAACTTAAATTGCTACTTTTCCTTTATTTTATGATAACTAAAACTATGTGATTGTTAAACATGTACTTTTAGAAATCTTATTTTAAATTTGCTTAATCCATTCAGTTATAGGAATATCACTTTTAAAATAGAGTCCAATTGTTTACAAGCCATTAGATATGATATGATAGAAAATTTCTTGCACATACAATAATTAAAAATAAAAATTGATATATATGCGGTAGACACATTTCATACATTCTTTATTCTTAAAGATTGTAACAAGACGTGGCTTGCGTTATGAATTGGAATTTCATGATAGTGCTTTTTAGTGATCTTGTAGATCCATTGATTCAGGGTGTTTTAAAGGGGTTTTGGGCTGTGGATGCTTCTTATTATCTTATTTTTGGATTTCTTTTTAGTATAGATATTGATGAATATTAGCAGTTGGAATCTTAACTATATGAGTTTATACTAAGATCAGGTAAACCCAGTGTGGGGGTCCAGTATACTAGCGAAGGCACTTTGGAACCAGCACTGTCTACGTAAGCCACTACTTTCACGATCCCGCGATATATCTGCCTCACTCAGTAATTCAATCCTCACCCGCTTATGAATAGTTTTAACGGGAACATGGTTACCAATATATCATTTGCCCATTGATATTTTTAATATAGATCTCTTGATTGTAGAGTTGTTGCGTAGGTTTTTAGTTTTTGTTGATTGAGAATTTACTATATTCTTTTCTTCATTTTGAGGTTTATAAATGATTTTTGTATTTTTCTTCTTAAAGTAAATATAATTTAATATAAAAAATGAAAATTATTCATAGCACAATGTTGAATGTTGCCATTGGTTCTGTATCTTCTTTCTTTCTTCTTCTTGTTTTTTTTTTAATTTTTCCTTGAGAAATGTGGGTTTGCTACAGTAGCATTGAACTTTGACTTGGGAGGGGAATGAAACACCACTGCCCTATTGCAAAGGTGTTGTTAATATTTCCAGGACTAATGCAATTTCTAATGTGTTTATCGGTGGAACAATTATTTGAAATGATGCTAACTGTTATTTAAAAGAAATTATTTGGTTCTTTTATCAGTGTTATGGCGTAAAACATATTCTAACAAGAGGCTAATGTTTGAAAAAATTAATCTAGAGGTATCATGTTGGATGATTACTGGAGAAAGGCAAGCAGCACGGATTCGCGGTTTGTACTTAAAAACTATACTGAGACAAGACATGGCATTCTTTGATAATGAAACAACAACTGGAGAAGTGATTGGAAAGAATGTCGAGGACTACAATTCGTATTCAAGAAGCTATTGCGAAGGTGATTCCTTGATAAAAGTCGCGAAGCTAAACATATTTTCCTTTCATTTATATTTGGATGTCCATGTTATGTTTGCCATAAGGTTGTGAAAAAAAAAAATATTGGACATAAGATCCCTTCGACTTACTCGTCATCTCTTGATATTTTAGGTGGGAATGTTCATCCAACATGACCACATTTTTGGAGGCTTCATAATAGCATTTATAAGAGGATGGCATCTCCTCACTTGCCTTGATGTCTTTAGTTCCTCTTATTGTAATATCTGGTAGCATCATTTCCAATAATTACATCATCATTGTCATCCACGGAGCAAGATGCATATGCTGATGCAGGAAATGTTGTTGAACAAACAATTGGAGCAGTGAGAACAGTAAGTTCAAGCCTTTGTGCATTTTTCATCAATGGTTCAATTACTAGTGGTCTAAATAGATAATTATTTCCTCTCTTCAACATAAGGTTGCTTCATTTACTGGCGAGAAGCTAGCCATTTCAAAGTACAACCAGTTTATTAAAGTGGCATACAAATCTTTCGTTCTTCAAGGGTTTTTTTCTGGCGTAGGAGGTGGTACTGTATGGTTAATTGTCTCTAGCACCTACTCACTAGCAATATGGTATGGTGGTAAGCTGATTCTTCAAAAAGAATACAATGGTGGTACAGTTATTAACATTGTAATGGCAGTTATGGCAGGTGGAACGTAAGTACAATTTTTTTTAATACATATTATAGTGTTCTAAAGCAATGAAAATGAAATTCTTTATGCAACAATAATTTTTGGACTTGATTCTTACATATTATAATTGTAGGTCACTTGGTCAAATATTACCTTGTGTGATTGCATTTGTTGAAGGGCAGGCTGCATCATATAAAATGTTTGAGACAATTAAGAGAAAACCTACAATTGATGTTTATGATACAAACGGTATGGTGTTGGAAGATTTAAAGGGTGTTATTGATCTGAAAGATGTAACTTTTAGCTACCCATCAAGGCCAGACCATCTTATATTTGATGGTTTCTCACTGCATGTACATAGTGGCAAAACTATGGCTCTAGTTGGGGAGAGTGGCAGTGGGAAATCCACTGTGATTAGTCTGTTGGAGAGGGTTTTTATGATCCACAGGGTGGTGAAGTCCTAATTGATGGTGTAAACCTGAAGAACTTGAATCTCAAATGGATTAGAGAAAAGATTGGGCTTGTAAGCCAGGGAGCCCGTTTTATTTACGATGACAATCAGAGAAAAATATTGCATATGGAAAGGAAGGCGTAACCCTTGAGGAAATCCAAACAGCAGTTGAGCTTGCCAATGCTGCAAATTTCATTGACAAGATGCCCAATGTAGATATAATCTTCCTATTTTCATCTAGTTGCTTTCATGCCATCTGTTGTTATTAGTGACTCTTTTTTTTCTTCCACAGGGTCTGGACACCATGGTTGGTGAGCATGGAACACAACTTTCTGGTGGGCAAAAACAGAGGATTGCAATTGCGAGGTCAATCTTGAAAAACCCAAAAATCTTGTTACTGGATGAAGCTACTAGTGCACTAGATGCAGAATCAGAGCGAATAGTTCAAGAAGCATTGGTCAGGGTCTTGGTAGATAGAACCACCATTATCATAGCTCATCGTCTAGGTACAGTGAAAAATGCTGATACAATAGCAGTTGTTTATCGAGGAAAAATAGTAGAACAAGGTATACATTTAATTTTCTTAATTCCATAGTTTGAAATTAATGTGCTATTTTCTTTTAGTTTAATGCGTTGCATGCATGTTGAGCAGGTTCACATGCAAATTTGATCAACCGTCCTGAAGGAGCCTATTCCCAGCTTATTAGATTGCAAGAAAATCAAAAACAAGATAAGGAAGAATCCTATAAATATTCAGAAAATATGGTTTTAAGTAATGGTACAGTAACATCCATAGTCAGATCAGAGAGCCATAGATCTACAAGAAGGTCAACAAGTAGAGGCTTCACATTAATTTCTCAGAATAACAATAGAGAAGATGATTCTGAGAAACCTCTAGAAAAAGATAACAATGGGATTCGCAAACAAGTCTCAATCAAACGGCTGGCATCTCTGAACAAGCCAGAGGCACCAATTCTTGCACTAGCATCTATTACAGGTGCCATTAAGGGACTGACAATGCCAGTGTTTGGGTTCTTGTTATCAAGCGCCATACAAACATTCTATGAACCTCCACATGAGCTTCGCAAGCATTCCAGTCTTTGGGCATTAAGGTTTTTGGCCATGGGATTTATATGTTTGGTGGTATCACCTGTGGATAGCTTCCTCTTTGGCATAGCTGGTGGAAAGCTAGTCAAGCGGATCCGTTCTCTTTCATTTGAGAGGGTGGTGCACCAAGAGATCAGTTGGTTTGATGAGCCTTCACATTCCAGGTCCCTATAATTTTGATAATTTCTTTCTATGAGTTAGATTGAATGTTATGTACATATTGAATTTCCTTCACATTGTAGTGGGGCCATAGGTGAGAGGTTGTTTGCTGACGCTATGATAGTGAGCCATATTGTGGGACAAAGTTTAGAACAAATGGTTCAAATCTCGTCTATGGTGATTGCTGGGCTTGTGATAGCCATGATTGCTAACTGGAAGTTGGCATTTACAGTTATAGCCTTGCTTCCTTTAATCTGTCTACAGGGGTATGCTAAGATGAAGTTTTCCCAGGGTTTCAGTGCAGATGCAAAGGTAACTTCTCTCAAGAATTTAACAGTTGCATTCTACATGAGAGCTTGATTGGGAGGGCGAGGAATTTGAGTTTGCAGGTCAAGTATGAAGAAGCGAGTCAGGTGGCAAATGATGCAGTTGGAAACATTAGAACCGTCGCATCGTTTTGTGCCGAAACGAGAGTGATAAAAGCATATAAGAAGAAATGCGAAGGCCCCTTGAGAAATGGAGTTCGGCAAGGGATCATTAGCGGGTTGGGGTTTGGCTTCTCATTTGCAGTGTTATACGTTGGTTACACCATTTGTTTCTATGCTGGAGCTCGTTTTATGCATAATGGGAGCGCCACTTTCGACCAAGTCTTCAAAGTGAATGGCCATCTATATATTCCATATATTCCAATATTTTCCTTACATTTTGAAAGAAATATCTGAGAGTTTAATGTAATAATTAATGATGGCAGGTGTTTTATGCGATAACAATGGCAGCTTCAGGTGTATTACAATCCAGCAGTTATAGTATAAAAACCAACAAAGCTAAGGATGCAGCCGCTTCAATCTTTGAGATTCTTGACCACAAGTCCAAGATTGACTCTAGCACCGATGACGGTGTTACATTGGCATATGTGCGAGGCGACATTGTGTTTCAGCATGTTAGTTTTAAGTACCCAACTAGACCTGAAGTTCAAATCTTCAAAGACCTTTGCTTGACTATTTCCTTTGGAAAGGTACATACATATAAGTTCTTTTTATATTATGTTATAATATATTAATCCAAGTTTCATTTTTTCTGTTTAGACTGTCGCACTAGTTGGTGAGAGTGGCAGTGGGAAATCTACAGTTATTGCCATGCTAGAGCGATTCTATGATCCAGATTCTGGCATGATCTTACTCGATGGAGTTAAACTTCAAGACTTAAAGATTGGTTGGTTAAGACAACAAATGGGGTTGGTGAGCCAAGAACCAGTGCTATTCAACGACACAATACGTGCTAACATTGCCTACGGGAAGCAAGGACAAGTATCTGAAGAGGAGATTATAGCGGTAGCCGAGGTCGGCCAACGCACATAAGTTTGTGTCTGGATTGCCTCAAGGGTATGACACCAATGTTGGCGAGAGAGGAGCTCAGTTGTCTGGTGGTCAGAAACAAAGGATTGCAATAGCAAGAGCAATTATCAAGGATCCCAAGATCTTGTTGCTAGATGAGGCAACCAGTGCTTTAGATGCCGAGTCTGAGCGTGTGGTTCAAGAAGCACTACACAGAGTCATGGTTGGGAGGACTTCAATTGTGGTGGCACACCGGTTATCAACAATTAAGGGAGCTGATGTCATTACGGTCATTAAAAATGGAGTGATTGTTGAGCAAGGAAAGCATGAGGAGCTTATAGAGTTGCCTAATGGAGCTTATGCATCGCTGGTGGCATTACATTCCAGCTCTGCCTCTTAAACTTTTTTTGAGCCTAATGAATTTTCTATATTTCTCCTTATTTTTTTTTTAAAGACTATATATATTTATAAATATATATATTAACCAACTATGTAATAGAAAAACGACCACTACTTAGTGTATTAGTATGTTACTTGGATAATGAATGGGTTGACCCAGGGTTGATTTTCTGGGTCGGTAGTACTGTTACAGTACTATGCATACATTGTGGGTATTGTATAAATACTGTAGTGGTAATGTTCATTCACTGGTCATGGGTCCCCTATGAAGGATGTCGTTTTCCTCCACTTCAGGGTTGCAGGGCAGGGGGGATTTATTAATTTGGTTTGATTCCCGAAATATCTTCTGAGTGTGCACATGGTAGGAATATAATTGTCCCATGACGTTTGGCCAAGTTAATAAATCTCTAGGGGGTCTTTAAGCCACAGTAACTGGTGCACCTCAACATATGGTAGGAATTTAATTGCCCCATGTGACGTTTTACCAAGTTAATATATATATATATATATATATGCATGCATGCATAACCATGATGCATAATCAACGCATATATATATATGTTCAAACGTTGTAGATCATGAATCATATAACTATATATATAGTTGTATAAATTGGTTGCAGCCATATCAAAGGAAAGGAAAAAAAGAGAAAGGTGCAGCTTAGATCATCTCCAAGAGATATATGCTAGGCTTTAAACATGAACATCATGCACCAATCCTTAGCACAAAGGCAAGATAAACTTCAAATAAACCACTACTAGCTAAGGCATCATGCATAATCTTCACCCAAGCATTTACAACCACCACACCACCCAATTTTTGAAGATAAACGGCTAGATGATTACTTTGGAAGAGTGATAGGATGAGGCGAAGAAAACTTGCAACTACAACTACAAGGTTCATCACCAGAGGTTCGCCGGAAGTTCGCTGGAGGAGATCAAAACTGTCTCCTTCTCTCTTTCTCACTGAAATGGGTAGAAAAGGATGGTTAAGGTTCGGGCTCCATAGTCAACAACAAGATGGCAACAAGGACAAGCTTCAAGACAAGCTTCATGAATTGATGCAAAAGTTTGCAGAATTTTGGCCAGGAATCCAGGGCTTGCCATGGCTTTTACAAATGAATGGGGACAAGGAAGCCGGGGCCCACATTATAAGTGCTGATGTTATGACGTTAAATTTTAGTCATGAGTTGTATTAGAAATATGTTTTGGCATACCATTCATTTATCACATTGATTGGTTGGCCCTCATTTAAAATGTTTAGTGATGTAATCTCACATGTAAAGTTAGAGATTTTAAGGTATGTAAAAGAATTAAAAAAAAAGTTTAGAAGTTAAGCTATAAGTTTGTTGCTGAAAGTTTGATAATCGACTAAAAAGTAGAGTGTTTGTTTTTATAAAATAAAACTAAACAATGGGGAAAAAATTAACCTATTGCAACTTTTTATATACCAGAATCACTCAAATATAACTGTCTTTTATTATATAAAAAATATAAAAAAATAATTTTGAGCGAGAAACTAGCTAGTTTAAATTTTTAAGTAAGAGATTTAAAAAAAAACAAAAAAAAAAGTTAGTTTTGAATTAAATTTTTTTTAGTATTGTATAATCAAATTTCTTACATCACAACCAAATAATGATGACAACTTTTGAAACCCCACATTCGTATTCATTTTATTTTATTTTATTTTATTTTTTGAGAAAGGAGACAAGCACCGGAACCCAGGGACGAACACGTAGGGGAGTCGCGCTCACCACCTAACCGTGCCCTCACCTTACGCGATATGGGGATCGAACTCGGGGAGCCACGCTCGACACTCGAGGCGAACACCCTACGCAAGGGACCCGATGCCAATAGACCAAATGGTCGTTGGCCATTCGTATTCATTTTAATCATTTTAAAAGTTAATAAAATAACAAAATCTATCTCTAATACATAAATTTTCAAATACCTGTTTTGCAGGATGGAAACGAGATTCTTACTATAATAGGGCCCTAGTTCAATTTATCTTATTTAATTTATTATAATTTTTATTATATGATTTATTATATGATTTATTATTTGATAAAAATAATTAAAAAACATTCTTATTATTCCAAGCTAATATTGAAGGAAAGTTTTATTGCAACATCATAAAACATACTGATGGACCTCGTAAACCCACTTAGAGGCACTATTACAATCTCACCTAGAGAACTAGGCACAATCTTATTATTACTTCCACCTACTATTTCCTAACAATCCACATAATATTGTCCTCTGGCATGAAGTGGCAAGCTGGCACGCTTCCAGGCTTCACCATGAGCACTTGAAAAGCCAAGTGCTTCGGGTTCCACTTAGATGTGTCAAGATGGCATACAGCTATGGCCTCCACCTTGGTCCAATCATTCCCCTCCCATGCCATCGTGTACACTTTGCTCTTCCCCTTCCTTGTTGTGTGGCTAAAAAACACTGTGTATAGGTATAGTCGCCAGTGGCACGCCACCACCAGTTTATCTCTGCCCAAAACACGCACACCAATTGGATCAACACTATAGGTCTTTTTCACCTCAACATCACCGTTCTTCTCCTTCACTGTTGTTGAGCTAGCCTATACGTCTCTCGTTCCCAAACTCATCATGTTAAACTCCACCATGGATTCCAATGACGTAGTACAGAGCTTACTCTCCCTTGTCTAAAGCCGGCTCCTCACACTCCATGAGTGTCTTGTTCATGACACAAGCCGTAATGGATGTTGACGCTTACCATCTCACCTGGTTATCGTACCAGGGTATTCCTTGATTCCCCCCTATCACAGCTTGACATGTGTCTCTAACCAATAACATAAAAAAAAAATAATAACATCAAATGGGGACACGTGTCAGGATGTGATAGAAAAGACCAGAGAATACCATGATTCTGGAACTAGGCGAGATGACTTCGCTTTTTCATTCAATACTATTTATAATAGAATGCCTAACAAACACCCTGAGTGACTCTAACAAACAACCATGTGACTAGGGAGGCTCTTGTACATATTTCTCAAACAAACAAAACCAATATGAAGAAACACAACTTCAACATAATCAAAATCACAAGAATTCAAAGAGGATAGAAACCCACCACAAGTTTAGCAAAATGATTAATTTCACAGCATGATCAACAACCAAAAAAGAAAAAAAAAAACCATAATCCATGATTTATTAATTGAGTCCAAAACTCATCCAAAACACTAAAGAAACCAAAACATTGAAAACGAACAAGCAACTCTACTATTCATAAACCAAAATCAAAAACTTTCTTTTTACGTCACAAGCTGCTATATGAAGAATAACAAATAACATGTCGACAAAGTTCTAAATCGAGATCTCAAAACCAGAGTACTAAAGTTGATGCATATGTAAAAGACCAGTACTAGATCTCCAATGATTCGATCCATCATTAGGAAGGAGAAAGGAGATGTTGTACTTAGGGCTTGGGCTTGGTGTTCATACCTATGATGATGATAAGAGGGATGAAACCATTGTGGGAAACAACCTTGGTTTTCTTCATAGCCCAAGTAGTTTACTCTGTGACATAGCGGCATGCCGATTGATCCCTAGTGCCGCTTTCTCGTGCTTCCCTTTCCCTTTTGCTGAAACCCTAGGTGCCATTAGAGTACTCCTTCAGATCACCAACCCGTGCTCTAAAACCCTAGGGTGAACAAAGAGTTTGTTTGTTTCTAATTGGCCCGGGATGTGGTTTTTATATAGTGAACTTACCACTATGGATTTTTTTAATATATAACAAAAATTAAAAGTGGATATATGACACACCAATTTGCCTATGTGTACCGCAAGTGCATTGGTGTCAAAGTAATAAAGTACCCAATGAGTCGGGTAGTTGAATCCATAGGAAATGGAAGTATTAGTAGTAATCACTTTTTAGTTATCTAGTCAGAATCAAGATTATGGTGAAATGAACTAAATCGCAAGAATATGAATATTGCAAGCAATCAAGAAAAAGTAAAGACAAGGGAAATCCCAATTAATAAAGATGAGGTACCTGAGCAATGCTCCCCCTAGGATCTAACATATGAAGCTCAAGACTTACTAAATGTTTCTAAATTGAGTTAAATGAGTCGAGGTAATCTAAGAACAATCCATCCCTGCCTCCAAGCCACCGATACAAGTCCCCTACGAGGTCTTGGTGGAGAAATCGCTCAATTTCAACACCTCATACCACATATGACCGCAATAAACTCTAGGGATACCTAAGAGTACAATCGATTTCTAAAGATAGATCTAACCTTACTTCTAGGTGAAAGATCCCTAACCTCCTACATGGTCCCGGGGGAGAAATCTCTCAATATCACGCCTCACACAAAATATGGTTGCATAAAGCCTAGGGAATACGGAGATAGGAAGCACTCATCGGAGGGGAAAGGGGACACTCCATTATCTCATGACTCACTCTCTCAACCCTCTTTAATCTCGGAGTTCTAACCCAAATGGAGACCTCTCTCTCATCAAGGCAACAAGTCATGCAATACAAATCAATCACAAGGATTAATACGACATGCAAGCAATGAGAAAACAAGATTGAAACTCAAATAAACTCGGACTTAATAGAAAACATAAAGTAAATCAATACAAAGATACTGCAGTGCTTTGCTACAAATTTATGATATAGAATTATGATTTTTATGTAGAAAATAAAAAATAACCCATATCAATGAATAGAATATTGAGATTAAATTTCAGGGGTGGAGCCAGAAATCTTTTTTTAGGGAATAAAAAAATATTAGTATTTTATTTTTACACAAACTAATTTAATTCATTGAAGTTGTACTCTACGCTCTAAATCATTTAAAATTGAATCAGAACTTGGAGTTTTGACTTTAGGAATAGATAATGAGGTTTTCAAGATTAGTGAAAAAAATGAGTTTCAACTTTAAGGATGGATGATGATTGGTCTTCAATAGTTTTTGTTGTATCCAACTCCAACAGTAATGCTCATAGATGTGGATGACACGAATAGGCTAATGATATCGATGTGGTTGCAACATCATATAAATTATCTGGACATGGGATTGAGATGTGCGAGGAGAGAGAGACAATGTTCAAGAAATGATCAAAGTCTTAAGGGAACTCGATATAGAGTTTTGACTGCTCCCATTAGATATAAACGTCAGGGAAATGCCTCAGTTAACCTCGCTACGGTTTCCATCCACCTAGACAACATACAACTGATAATTTTTGCACCATTGGGCAAAACAGGCTAACGAAATGGATCGACATTTTCAGTGAAAGATTTCAGCTATTCCATGAGGATGAATTACTCTTTTCACTTGTGCATTACCTTATCTAGTCATCATGTTATTGAGATGATAGTTTTTTATTTTGTGATTAGTGATTATGTTTAAGTTTGTAGGGCTAATAGAAGCAGGTGCGGTGACCTGTGCTTCGATTAAATTGAGAGTATATATTATGACCTAAATGTATGCAGAATATAAAGTTTTTCAGTGGAAATTAAACAACAAATATATTTATCTTTGACAACAAAATGTGTTTTTCCAAAGATGAAGAAGATAAAATTTGTTTCTAAAAATTAAAAGCCTAATATTTTGGTGTTGGATTTTTGGCGCGAGAATTTAATACGTCTAAAACATAAATGGAGCCTAATCTTTCAGTTGTCTGTGCCTTCATAATACTGTCAGTTCCAGTGGAGCTTTTCTAGGCTCATTAAATCATAAGGCAAGTCTGATAAATAAGAATTGCCAATATCCAATATCTCTCGAGCATATGATTTTAGAAGGACGAAATAATGGCAAGACAAGGCCTTCTTAGTTTCACATGGCAACCTAATCATCTAAATTTTCCATTACTCCTTGTTTGGTTCAAAAAGGGGCGTAATCTTTTTGTTTGATTGGGAAGAGGAGTGAGGAGGAGTGGGGAGGGGTATAATGTCTATTTGACTAATTTGTCCTTTTATATAAAAATAACTTTTTTTACAAAGTATTATTATTATTATTATTATTATTATTATTATTATTATTAAACAAATAACTACATAATACATTTTTTTTATCTTTTCATATTTTTTATATTTTTTTTCATAAATTTATTATTAATAATTTTAAACTAATATTTAAAAATTGAGAGTGAATGAAAATAATACATTTGTGGAATAAAAAATTTATATAAACTTCACACTCCTGTCCACATTAAATTACATGTTATTAATGGTGATTTTATTTTTAATTGCATGAAATATATTCACATTATGAAAATTGGGACTTCATTAAATAAACACTTTTGCGAAAAGTGTTCATAACACCATGAAATTCGATATATATAGTTAAAAAAACATAATGCGTAGATGAACTATTTATTGGCAGAATATAGATAATAGGCGGACTAATGCATTTCATCTACACAATATAGAAAACATATAAAATGGTGTAAGTGATGCCGTTACACCATGATTGCAATACCATGATACTTCACATTTAAATTTTTTTTTAACATAATAACAAATCCAAGAAGAAGCCACTTTCAACAGATTAAAAACAATCTCCCTGAAGCAAATGCTGGCAACAACTAAACAATATAAATAGAAGACAAATGGTTATTCATATGCCACTTTTAAGTTCAACCTGTAAAGGGCAAAATATGTCACTCATGATTGAATACAAAGCATAGTCCACCCATAATAGTGTTTTACTATCAGTAACATCACAAGTAAAATATGTTTTGGACATAGATAAAAATACTAATTTTTAGAGCAGATCTTTCTCTTAACAATTACTTAGTGAAATTATTAAGATCACCGAGCATCCCACTTAAAATAAACTACTTACGATGTTCCACTGGACAACCAAGTACTGTATTCAACAAGTCGACATTCATAACAAGTTTGGTATAAATATTATGAAGCATTGGTGGCGGAAATTCTAAGTCCAGTAGAATTTTATATGTGTCAGTTGGAGATATTGGAGCCTTCTTTGCAATGATCTCACTAGAAGACTTAATATTCTCTGCAATAAGCTGACAAGAGTTTTTAATTGCATCTGTCATTTTCTCTATTGCATTTTTCATCCCTTCACCAACCTCTTTCTCTTTATCAACAGATTTTTTGGACTTTTTGTTGCCACCATTAGCGCCTGATAAGTGCTTGTGCGATATGAATGCGAAGCGTTCATTCCTTATGTTGAGCATTACTTTTCTCAGGTTTTTACATTAATATGTGTGTTTTTATGTTACTTTTGCGCAGGTAGGGCTGTGAGGCTAAGTATGAAGGAAATAGGCCAATGTGGATCATAATGCACCTATTTTGGAGGAGATCTTGCTAAGGTTCAAATGCGAAGACATAGGGACGGTGTGAGATGCTTGAGTGTGTGCCAACCTCCTCGCATTCGAGTGAGTACATCCATTTGGAGGGGCACAAAGGCAGTCACACTCGAGCATTCCGTCTTATGCATACAAGAACAAAAAACCCCACCAACATATATATCATTGAAGAAGCAAGTGATTCACGATGTGAGCGTGTGCCCGTTTGCGTTACTCCCAATGAAAGTATGGAATTGGGAAGTTATTCGAGTCAAAGAGCGTGGCAGAGCAATGTAGCACCATTCTGTAGCAGACCTGTTCACAACCGGCGAGAAATCGGAGAAATAGAATCCACACGGGCCCTGTGGGAAATTATCCACGCCTGTGTGGAAGTCTCGCACGAGTGCGTGTACTAGTCCCACGCCCGTGGAGTTGCCCGATTCCATCCTATTTAAAAGCCGATTCAGCCCCTGATTTTTGGTATTCTTTTCTCCATCTTTTCCCCAACTTGCGAGAGGGCTTCGGCTAGGGTTTCGAGGGGTATTGGCCAAGGTTTTGGAGAGGTTCTACGGCTTCGACATCGTGATTCCATTAGGAAGAAGGTTGGTAGGGGAGGTTCGATCGAGGCGTATCCTATACCGGACGAAGGAATCCATGGACGACGAGTAGAGGACTTTCTACAAGACCATCGACACGACTATCGAGGGGGTTTCTTTATGGATTCATTGCTTTTTACATTCTATTTCTTTGATTGTACTTAGCTCCATGGAGAGCTAAATCCCTAGTGGGTACTTGGGTGATTGTGAACCCTAGGATGTATTCGTTTCTTTGAACTTCTTTATTATGCTTTCAATAAATTGATGTTTATTATGAGTTCCAATCTTGAATGCTTGATTGTATGAACATTTCCCCTATAGTGACACTAGGGTTGAGAGTTCTTGTTGGTAACCTTGTGAGTGAGTGACACACCACGAGCATTAGACAAAGCTAGGTTGGAGAGGGTTGAGAGGGTGAGTCGAGAGTTACAGGAGCGTCCCCTTTCTCCTCCGACGTGATAGATTCTACCTCCGTTCCTCGAGTTCTTTGCGGCCATAATAGAGTGAATGGTCTAAGGGATGAACCTCAGCTGGGCCTAGTTGCGCGTGCAATGGAGTGAAGCGTTGAGGTGATCTTAGTATCTAGGGCTTAATTGTGGCTAGGGACCTTTCGCCTAGACCAAAGGGTTAGGTCTAAATCTAGGAATAGATTTATCACTTGGAATCCCTAGAGCTCATTGAAACTCTATGCAAAAGTGCAGGTGTTGAGATTGTTCGATTTCTCCTCCGGGACATGTATAGAGTTAGGCATAGTTGACCTTATATTTGGGACTATGTATGTAAGGATTTCCACGACTCACCATTGCATTGATTAGGGAAGCATAATAGAGAGTTCTTGCACTTGAATCTATTATCCTAGGTGAAGCATCATCCGAGTACCCCATCTTTATCGATTGCCTTGCCTCCTCCTTACTTTTGCTCTCTTACTTGTTGCTTTTTAATTTCCGAGAATTGAATCATTACCACACTTATCATTGTTGATACTCCACATAGCTAAGAATCGACTAAGTGTCTTTACTCCCTACTCCCTGTGGATTCGACCCCGTTCACCCGGGATTATTACTTCGACAAGCCCGTGCACTTGCGGGATATAAGCAAGGGGAACTTGTCAGCGCCATGGGAAGAAGAAAGACATGCTCAAAAGATGAAGATGGCACCATGTCCACATCATCATCTACAAAATGTTGTACATTTTGATCTGAAAATTGAGACATAGAGGGATCAGCGTCAATGAAATCCTCCGTAGCAATGAAACTTGGATGCTTTCATAACTCTGAAGCAGTTACAGAATGATTTCCATTAGCTCTATCCTTCCTATACAAAATGACCATTTTATCATAGTGTGGAACAACAGTTTGCATATATATATATATATATCTTAGCTTGAGGCTTCACCTACATTAGTACATTATAATTAGATTACTTGTAGCCAAGACATAATAATAAGAAAAAAAAGAAACATATGAGTATATAAAATCTAGATAATTGAAATAGAGTTCTAATTATATCCCATTTGAACATAGTTAAAACAATTTATCTTAACCAATTTATACAAATTTTACCTTGATGAGATCATTCCATACTTCTGGTTTAGCCATCCATATTTGTGTTATTGGATCTATGGTGAATCCAATCATGCCATTCTTGAAAATATCATAAGCATCAGAGAAATATTTTTTTTAAGATCTTCCATCGACTCTTCACTTGATTCTTTTCAATCTTGATGTTGAAATTCTTTGCAAGTTCATCAACAATATTATCATAAGCCTTGGAAATGAAAGTTTCATTCACCTTCAACCCCATGTTATATTCGTTTATAAATGCATCAACTAATGCTGCATCCATTGCAGGTGTCCATATTAGCATTTTTGATGTGCTTCCTACCCCCACATCATTTTTTTTGGATGCCATGCTATTCAAGGCAAAATAATTCACAAGTATATAAAATTAAAATAAAGAGAAGCATTATTTTCATAATAACAAATTTATTAGAATACCAAACCTCAATAAGTTCTACATAAAAACCCACAAAATCCTTAGTTTAAAGGAGATCAAACGTAACAAATAATAAGAAATCAAACACAACAAAGAAGCAAAAGAAAAATTAATATAAAGACAAAGTTAATTAAGTCTATAGATTATTTTGATGTGTAATCTCTCCATATTGCAGTAGAAAATTCGTCTCTTAAACGCTCTCCTTGCACAGAATCTGCACTATTAATTCTATGAGTACAATATTCATCATAAGTTACTTATTCGCTTGCTAGTTTGGCATCAACTGCATCAATAAGGTCATCGTCAGGATCCACAGACATCAAATAATTATGTAAAATACAACAAGCTAAAATTATTGAATTCTGAGTTTTCACTCCATAGCGGGTATCAGAAGCATTTGAAATTATAATGAACCATTTCTTCAAAACTCCAAAAGCTCATTTAATGGCATTACACAATGATGCATTATAGAGATTAAATAATTCACGATAATCCTGTGGAGTATTTCTTGATAAGTACTCTTTCAAATGATATCACACACCCCTATAAGGTGTAATCAGTCCTTTTGATAACATGAATCTAGCATCTACGAGGTAATATTTTCCTGAATTAAGACATGTATGTTGATAAAGCTTTACTTTAAACCAAATAAATATATTTAAGGTAAAAAAGGAAAAAAAAACCCAAATAACAATTGATTTACTAGTAGGAATTTTTAGATTATCCTCTCTCCTCAATGCATCTTTTATTATTCTAGAATCCGATGCAGTTCCTTCCCATCTAGTAAGCACATACGTAAATTTTAAGTCAAATGTGCATGCTTCTAGGACATTTTTGTTGGATAATCTTTCCTATCATGGTACTTAGGAGCATCTTCACAAGCGACTTTTACACGTATATGTGTACCATTAATTGCACCGACACAATCCTTATATATGAACATTGTATAACATATAAATTTTAGAATTCATGTTTTTCTCAATTATATGAAATGGATGTATATATGCTAACATGTATAAAGGTTTGCCTTGAAGTATGGAAAAAATATTTCATTACAATGAATCTCATGAAGGACAGTTGCACCGTTAAACTGGATAAGGAAGTTATCTTCTAATTGGATTATGGCTTTTATCACATTATGCAAATGACGGCTAATAGTCTCCCCTGAACGTCGAAACCAGAAGTTTACTTCATGATTTTTGGCACTATGTGTTAGTATATATAGAGTCTTCACAAGTTGTTCTTCCATAGTTGCCCATCATGTAGATCTTAGGCCACCTTCACTCCCTAACATTTCAGCTAATCTCAAAAATGCAGGAGGCCCCATTCTCACTATATTATGACCAAACTGAGTATTCATAATATGACTCATTATCTCATCTCTATTTCATTCTCTTTCTGAGCTCATTGTATAAGTTATTTTCCTTTTACGAGAATGTTTTTGGATGAAGTGCCATTGAGTAACAAGATAAATGACATAAACTACCATAGTTTGAACGGTATTCCACCAGCCTATCACTTCGTCATTGTCCATCTAAATTTGATAAAAATATAAATTATGAGAACTATTTAACCAATCATGTAAAAAAAAATCAGCATTTATAATTATTCGTTAATGACAAGTGTAATAAACTTAAAAGCAACAACAATAAATTACAAAAACAAATTAAGTACAATAAATTCTTGTCAATGGTTTGAATTTCACTTGCAATTCTTGTAAACTTTTGCTTCTACAATTGCATAAATCCTTCTTCTGTGGAAATCAAAATGTTGAGAAAATAAGTATTTTATAATGTTTAGAAAATTGTATGGAAAGGTAAAATTAGAACGGATTAGAGTATTTTATAATATATATATGAAAAAACAGTCATTAGTGTATGGAATAAAGTATTTTATAACATTTTGAAAACTATAAAAGCAAATTAGAAATGTTGTATTTTAATTAATACATAATGAGTTTAAATGAGATTAATTAGTGTTGACATTCTTATTAATTAATTAATTAGTATGACAATTCTAATTAATTAGCAAGAATTGGTGTCCTAATTAATAAGCACGGTTAAATGATATTAATGAGTTTAAAATGTTGTAATTTAATTATAAATGTCATTATCATCGTAATTATCTTATTTTTTATCTTATTTAGTATTAATCTATTTTATAAACTAAGATTTCTATTCAAATAAATAAATAAGGATAAATTTTTACTCAATTTAAATTAAATTAAGATTTCTAATAAATTATATATAAAGAAATTACACAAAAAAATGGTTTCAAGCACAATGAAACTTACTAAAAATTCTTGAGATAAGCTTTTATCTTTATCCTCAAGCCATAGATTTGGAAAAATCCTATTATCTAAATATAAGATTGATAAAAAAATCAAATTAAATTAGAAGAAACACCATGACAAATTAAATCTGGTTTGAAAAATAAAAATAAACAAACCCGCAACCTTTACGAAATTCGATGTGGCAACGCGGGGAACCGTAGTCGGATCATCTTCAAGCATTGTGATCACGAATCTCTTCTTGCATGTCTACGAGTCGCAGATCTCCTTCTAGCTAATTGTGGGGAAAAAAAGCTATGATCATGGTGGATCTCTTCTTGGGCGGCTATGAGAAAAAGAAAGTTAGGTTTTGTAGAAAGGATATAATGTCTTTTTTTTTAAATTTAGGAAGGGTATTATTGTCTATTCACATGAGTTTTTTCTCATATAAAATTATTTAATAATTCCACCCCTCCAAAAGACCCCGATTTGGAGGGGTTAGATATAATGGGTTTGGAGGCATGGAGCACCCCTCCAAAACCCTCCTCCTCCTTACACCCCCAACCAAGCAGGCATAACTCCCTCTCACCCCTCATCACCCCTCATCACCCCTCTAAAATCCCCCAACCAAACAAGGGGTTAGAGATTATTTTGGCATACCATTCATTTATCACATTGATTGGTTGGCCCTCATTAAATATTAAGTGATGTAATCTCACATGTAAGGTTAGATATTTTAAGTTATGTAAAAGAATTAAAAAATGTATAAGTTAAGCTCTAAGTTAGTCTCATAATGCAGATGTTGCTAAAAGTTTGATAATCGACTAAAGAAATAGAGTGATTGTTTTTATAAAATAAAACAAAACAAGGAAAGAAAAAAATCAGATAATTGACCTATTGGAAGTTTTTATATACCATAATCACTCAAATATAACCCTGTTTTTAATTCTATAATAAATATAAAAAAATAATTTTGAGCGAGAAACTAGCTAGTTTAATTATACATGCATACCACATGTCAACCATTTAAGGTTGTATTGGAAATCACTGGATGAGGGTAGTACTGGACTAGAGCCCAACCCGAGCACCCCCTAAGATTGCTAGTCTCTAATTAATTATAATTAAAAAGAATGAAAATATGTACTAAATGCTTATAAAGTCAATAAACAAATGGATTTGTGAGTTTGAAGTCCATAATGTGTTTTTAAGAGTTATTGGATGGCTAATGAAATATATCAAATTTGTTCCTTATGCATAAGAGATGAAAGGTTTATAATTTATAATTTATATTTTTTTAGTATTATTATTTTTAATTGATAATGTAGGGGTAAATATCCTGTAAGGGTACCACACTATGGACAACTATCAAAATGGATGCTACACTTCAATTTGTATCTTTTTGGGTGCCACGCTTTAATTCCTTTTCGACGGGAGGGTACCCACTCATATCCGATGAGAAATTGTTGATGTTGCTGCCATAATGTCCACGTGGCATGCATTATGACAGCTCATATGCTGGTGTGGATGCACCGGTGAGGATGTTTTAATCCTCCTCAACTGATTTATACCACACCATCCCAGTTTACATGCCAGCTCAGCATCCCGCCCTCTCTTCCCCCTCGTCTTCTTTCCCTGCTCTCTTTTCTCACTGTCCAGCCCTTGCTTTTTCCCCTTCCCTATTCTCCTCCGTCTTCTTCTTCTTGTCCTTCTTCTTCTTTGATGCTCAGACCGAAAGGCATAATCACTACAATAGCTGAAGGATTGTTTAGAGGATTGTATTCTTCGATTGCATAAGCGTCCTCCATCTTTCTGTCTATCTATCTCCCTTTCTCTATATCAACACCAAGATATTTCCAATTCTATGTGAATGTTGTCACAAGATCTTCCTTTCTCTAATGAACATAAAGATATTGCCAATTCTGTGTGAATGTTGTAACAAGATCTTCCTTTCTCTGTATGAACATAAAGATATTTCCAATTCTATGTGAATGTTGTAACAACTGTTCATCCATTGATTCAGGTTATTTTTAGAGTAGGGTTCATTTTGATGTTGTAGGGGTTTATTGATTGTATAGTGTTGTAGTAAGGGTTGTCATTTTAATAAAGATTTCATATCAATGTTGAATTTGTAAAGAAGACATCAATATTTATAAAACAAATTGTTTAAAAATATGCTTAAAATCTGAATGCTAACATGATGCAACAATTTGAAATTGTGTATGTGAACACTTGTATAATTTGTAGTAATCTGAATACCAATAGAAAATGTGTATGTGAACACCTATAAATAATTTGCAACCATGAATGTGTATATGAAATTGAGTATATGGATACTTGTATAATTTGCAGAAATCTAAATGGCAACAAAAATTGTGTACTTTTCAAGCTTTACGCAAACCCAGTAATTCTGTACAATCACAAAATTTGCACATTGAAGAAACCAAAAAAAAAAAAAAAGGGTTTTCAAACACTCCAAATGTTCTGCTACTAGTACATTGTTGATAAAATTCACATAAATTGGCAACATACATTTGCCCAAGCTTCATTATGCTTATTGGGTACCACCAGAAACAGTAGACCCTCTAGCACCAGGTGGCACCCATATTCTTTTCTTCTTTGAAGGAGGCCCATCTAACATTCACATGAGGTATTGGTACATTAATTCTTGAGGTTAATGGAGTTTTCTGCATCTGAGGCTGATTTACTTGACTTACTTTTTGCCTCCCCTGGTTGCCAATTTCATTTGAATTTGATGAAACCCCAGACCCTCTATCATTCACAGCTGCATTCCTTTTGCCTCCCCTGGTTGGCAATTTAGTCCTCTTTGGCCTTCTATCACTCATACTTGTTTGCCCAATAGGAGCCTAGAATGACCAGATATAGTTTTGTTAATATATCCAATCCTAATAAATAAAATAGCATAAATGTTAAGCATTTAAACTAACCTATGATACAGCTTATACTACAACCTGTTGTGGGATGTCACCAGTCTTGATGTTTCTATTAAGGAGATCCACATTATAATGGCCATAGCAAAAGAAATTGGATATAATTCGATGTAATGAAAAATATTTGCAAAAGAAAACTTGATGATAAACCTGAACAAAATGATCATGAAGAACCTGGGGGTCAATGGTTGCCATAGGATCATTGCTTGCACTCTAGTAAGCATCAGAAAATTAATTAATCTCCATAATTGCAAAAGAACTGAGCTTATTTATTAGGGAAAAAAATCTCACATTGCCATCATTCACTGTCCACTGTCCAAGCTGAATGCCCATTTGTTTGTTCATTTGGCCCTTGGTCCCCCTGAAAGCATGACAAATATGTTCAAGTCATAGGGAAAAAGTAAATAATTTATAATAATGTTAAAATTGAACACACCTGCACACCATGGAATCTCTTGTTATGGCTAGGCTTTCTACAAATACTGCATCTCATTGCAATAACTTTTTGCACACTCTGTCATTAGTGAAGCCCACACTTTGCTCATCTGCCTCTCTCGTTCTAAGCAAGGGTCTCCTGTCTCTCTTCTTATTTATTGGCTCAGGTGGACATGGGGGGGTTAGATCACTTTTAGGCCAACAGTCTCTACTCTGCATGTGTTGGGTGTAGAATATGTCTATATGTTTTAAGGACAGTGGCCACTTTGTAATATTCATCCAAGTAGTTCTCTGGCCTATCCCTATTATAGTAAATTGCTGAAATTGCATGAGTA
This sequence comes from Dioscorea cayenensis subsp. rotundata, assembly GCF_009730915.1. Taxonomy (NCBI): domain Eukaryota; kingdom Viridiplantae; phylum Streptophyta; class Magnoliopsida; order Dioscoreales; family Dioscoreaceae; genus Dioscorea; species Dioscorea cayenensis. The sequence goes on along the minus strand of NC_052472.1, from coordinate 3,582,009 downwards.
CAAGGAATAACTGCTAGTTGCCATTTTCTATAAGTACAATTTCTTTCTTTAATGTCAACCACAAATTGACCATCTTTCCCTGTAACTTGATATGCATCCCCTCCAGACCATGTTGAATAATACATGTTACTCATTTCCTTCAATTTTTCCAACTTCCTTAGAATCCTAGGGCAGTGTATGGTTTTACATTTCTCCATTGCATCTTTACTTTTTTGAATCCTAACCATTAGCTTTGTTCTAATCATTTCATTCATTGTGATTATCCCCTTTGTTCTAGCTTTCAATATTTGACTGTTAAAACACTCACATAAATTGTTTAACGGCATGTCACATTTGAATTGAGTTTGGGAATAAGACTTACTCTAATGTTTTGGGTCTGTCTTTTCCATATATTCATATGCACCCGCATACATCACTTTCAAATTTTCCATTGCCTTCTCAAAAGCTGGAATGTAGCTAGACCTAGTATATGCCCATAATTGTTTAACAACATGTCACATTTGTTCCTTAAAGTTTTTTTTTTTAAAATTTGTTTGTATATGCTTCACACAAAATCTATGCTCACTTTCTTGGGATAAGTGTTCAATGGCAGGTATGAGGCCCTATGATAATTTCCCAATTCATACACCATTGCCAATAAATAAAGGAGACCAGGACAGACACTAAAACATACACCAAAAAAAAAAATATTAATAAGTAGTCATACAGGATTTACCCAGACATACCAGGACATAGAATATAGCAGGACATACCATTAATGTATATTCTTTGAACATATAAATATAATTGGCAGGACATGTAATATAGCAGGTTATGAATAACCAATCATATACTATTGCCAATAAATAAAGGAGACCAGGACAGACACCAAAACATACACAAAAGGAAATATATCAATTAGTAGTCATACAGTATTTACCTAGACATACCAGGACATAGAATATAGCAAGACATACCATTAATGTATATTCATTGAACATATAAATTTAATTGGTAGGACATACAATATAGCAGGTCATGAATAACCAATGATACACCATTGCCAACAAATAAAGGAGACCAGGACATACACCAAAACATACACAAAAGAAAAATATATCAATTAGTAGTCATACAGGACATACAATATAGCAGGTCATGAATAACCAATCATTGAAGATATAGTACCCTTGACATGGCAAGACAATCATTTTTGTATTTAATCACTAGTTAACCTTGGACAATCAATGAGTATAAAAGTAAGTATAAGTAGCTTTAGAAGTAAAATATACTTACTTTTTGTCTGTCTGTCATGAAGGCCCATTCACAGCTCTCATTTATCCCTATATCCTGAGCCAGCAACTCTAAAAACCATTGCCAATTTTAATTATTCTCCTTGGATGCCACAACCCTTGCCACGGGATATGTGCTGTCATTGTCATCTATGCCCACAACTGAAAGTAACTGGCCACGATATAAGTCCTTTAAGAAGTAACTATCCAAGGAAATTATGCGTCTGCAACCCTCCAATAATCCAGCTTTTAATGGACCTAAACAAACATACATACCTATAAAGTTGAACAACATAAACTCAAATTAGTCATAGTCAGTTCAATTTTAGAATATAACTATAATTGGTAACTAGTCACATACATACCTGAAAAAACTCCTTCATTACATTTGACTTTCAATGTTGAGTTGGGATGAGTTGTCAATAATTCCAAACTATAGTCATGAACTCTAGCAATTTGGGATTGTTCATCACCATCCACCATCCTTGCATGGGGGGAAAAAATACAAGGTCAAATCTCTTATGCTTAAGCAAGTATAAACAGAGATCATTATTATGACTTATAGTTAGATATGTATATTATGATCAAGAAACATATAAACACAGACTAAAAAAAAAAGCATTCACCTGAGAGCAATGTTCTTGGCCCTTTATGCTTTAAGCTTGCTTATTTTAGCTTGTTGGTTAAGCCTGACTGCTTGGATAATGCCCGCAACCTACCAAGATGGATCAGCTCTAAATTGTTCCAAGTAATTGCTTGTTATCCACTTTGCACTTAAATGTCTAATGTTATGATCTCTTGTGCATTCATGTTTCAAGTTGCCAGACTTAATTTGAACAGTGTTTTTATCTTTATACATGGGGTAACACCACAAATACCAAGGGTATCCTCGTTTGCAAAAAGCTTTGTACTTAAAACTATTGTTTGGCTTGAACTTCATTACATACTTGTTCTTTATCCCATAATTCCTGACAGCTTCCTTGAATTGTTTAAAGTTTCTAAATTTTATACCAATTTTGAATTCAGGTTCCTTCATGTCTGATTCCTCATTGAACTCTTCATACTTGGGCCTTGCAGGATCCAAATCTTCCTTATCAGTGCTAGAGCAAGATTTTAAATTTTCTGAGTCAGTAATATCTGAATTCTCATGATCAGAATTAATGGTAGCCTCCTTTCCCACTTGTTTTGTTGCACCATCCTCAACAACAATTGTTAAATTGTCCTCCTTTGCAAGATCTTCCTCTTCGGGATTTTCATTATCAGGGTCTTCATTTGGAGGGTCTTCAAGTTCATCACTTTCAAAGCTGTAATTAGAATCATGAAATTCACTTCCTTTTGAGTCACTTTCTTCCTCTATTTTTGTTCTTTTATCATCTGGCCCAAATTCAACTTGTGATACACCATCATTCTCCAATACATTGACATAAATATTCATATTCCTTCTACGATCAACCTTCATTGCCATTGAAAGAGCATCCAAGTCTGTTTTTACTTCTACCAGACACTTTCTTCTATCATTTACTTCCATCTACCAAAAAGTAGCACCCTCGACATGTATATTCAACTCCTTCGCCATGTTAAAAATCTCTAGATAAGATATTTTATTAGCGCAAATGTAATCAACATACCCGGCTATTTTATATTCAGCCCACTGGTACAGTTCACCATAAGTGTAATACATGCAAACTGTGAAATACTCTGAATTATGTGCTAAAGTAAAAATATTAACATGTTTGTTAATCACCCAAAGATAATGCAATCAAAATGATAGAAAAATAGATGATCAAGTATACATCAGATATAATGTAGACATATGAGATGGCTAAGTTATACAATGTTTGAGTGCTGAACCATTGCATAAATCAGATTCAAAATCAAAATGGATACCATTACTAACTCAAATATCAAAATGGATACCAAGCATATCACAACAAATATGCTAATCATCAAATTGGCTAAATTCATAATGGGTATAACAAAGAGATGTATATTATAAGGATGGTGGTGCATACCAAAAAAGATTATCAGAACAAAGATGCTAACTTTATAAAAGATAAAATATTCATTACATGATCATCTCTATAATGAATAAAAAATCTCATTACAAAGATGGGCAACCAAGAAAACATGAAAAACCTAATTGCAGAGATGAATAAAAACCTAGTTACAAAGATGATAAACCTGGAAAACATGAAAAACCTCATTACAAAGATGATCAGCCTAGAAAACCTGAAAAACCTCATTACAGAGATGAATAAAAAAGTTATTACAAAGATGATCAACCTAGAAAACATGAAAACCTTCATTACAGAGATGAACAAAACATCATTATAGAGATGGTTTTCCACAATAAAAATTATGCAAAATCTGGAAAACATCATTTTAGAGATGCTAAATTCATTAATGGAAACCCTAGAAAACCCTAATTCTTGATGGCATAAATCGAAGCAAAACAATCACAAAACCTCGCAAATCAACTACATTTCCAAGATAAACACTTACACAAGGGCGATTGTTAACCCAAAATACATTAGAACCAATTTTTCAAATGAAACTTATATTTCTTAAATATATCACCATCCACATACAAGCATGCTTGCTTCCCTAGCTCTTTAAAGTAGTGGAGGAGGTAGACTTACGATATTTAGGTTCTCCTTGGTCTGTATGCCTAATGGCCCAATCAACCTCCATGTTGTGTAGCCTATACCTCATAAGCACTACAATTCATCTCCAAGTGTTGACAGGGTTGCGGTGTTTATACCTTTCGGTCTGAGCATCAAAGAAGAAGAAGGATAAGAAGAAGAAGACCGAGGAGAATAGGGAAGGTGAAAAGCAGGGGATGGACAGTGAGAAAAGAGGGCAGGCGAAGAAGACGTGGGGGAAGAGAGGGCGGGATGCTGAGATGGCATGTAAATTGGGCTGGCATGGCACAAATCAGTTGATGAGGGTTAAAACATCCTAGCTGGCTTGTCCACACCAGCATATGAGCTGTCAGAATGCATGCCACGTGGACATTCCGGCAGCCACGTCAACAATTTCTCATCGGATATGAGTGGGTACCCTCCCGTCGAAAAGAAATTAAAGTGTGGTATCCAAAAAGATATGAATTGAAGTGTGGTATCCATTTTAATAGTTGACCTTAGTGTGGTACCCTTACAAGATATTTATCCATAATGTAGACAAGTCATCTCAAATATGCACTCCAAATCGTTAATGATGCTTGAGTTATTCATACTACCACTCATATTGCAACAATAGTTTAAAAAAAGAACATCAATATATTTGAACTTATTCAACAAAGAGTTTCAACAAAATTTCAAGAACCACAATTTGGCACACTCCTAAACCCTACCACAGTTTAGTTATAATAGGAATTCAATCATGAAATTTTCTTAATTAGATGTATAAATTTCATGATCCATGAGAAAATTTGGGAAATGATTAGTAATATAATTGCCCAAAACTAACATGGTTCAATGATTGAGATAAATGTTGAATAAACTCATATTTTCAAGATATATAAGCAACAGGAGCCCCCGACCCTAGTCATAAGCAACCTAGACCTATGCCTAGGGCCTCAAGATTTCTGAGGGCCCTAGAATTAATAAATTCCTTTTAAAAAATTATATTTAATATTTTCATTTAATATTATTCTATTTATGTAATTATTATATTTAAGATATTTTTTTTCAACTATAAAATGTGTAACAAAATTTGGCCTGTACTTATGCAGGGCTTCACAATTCATTTTTAAATTATATTTTAAATATTTATTTACAATCATTCTATAATCCTATCCAATATTTATCCGAAACAAATTTCGCTAACAGGGCCCGCCAATTTTTCAGTCTTCTTTTTTTAAAATTTTTATTTATTATCATCCTATAATACTATTCATATAATTAGCTTAAAAAATTTTAATTATTTCTAGACTATACTTGCAAATTTTAAGGCCTCACAATTAATGTTTTCTTTTTTTAAAAAATTTATATTCAAACTTTTTATTTACTAGATCCTATACACATAATTATAATTTTAAAAATTTTTAATTGTTTTTAAATTCTAAAATTTATCTTATTTAATTTATTAATTTATAACAATATTTTATTTATTTTATTATATAATTTATTATTTAATAAAAAAATAATTATAAAAGCGTTTATTATAATTTTGCCTAATGCTTATTTTCTCCAAGACCGGCTTGTGTATGGGAGGGAACCATCTTTCCTATTTGATAATATATATATATATATATATATATATATATATATATATATATATATATATACTTTTAAGTGGGAAGATCAATATATATGATAAGGATGAGCCATATATATCTTGCTCGCTAGATAATATACTTAGCCATTAATAAAATTTTTTAAATTTTTGTGAAGAGTAATCTCTAATCTAGCTCTACCACTGTAATTAATAAGAACACATATATCCATGCAAAATTAAGTGTTCACATGAGCGCAAAGACGAATTAAAAATACCTTATAATCTCTAGAATTGTAGCAGTTTGTCCATATTACTCAAAAAAAAAATCTCTTGATTGAAAAATAAACTTAAATTACCAAAAAAATCACACTGTTATAAAACTATATATTATAGCAAGACAAACAATGTTATAAAACTATATAATATAGCAAGACAAATATAGAGCAAAGATAAAGTAGTAGAAGTTCTCTTTCTTGTTCTTATTATTTTCATTCTTTTGGTACACACATATATATAGCATTTAAATTAGAAACTGAATAAACCTTTGGCAAATGAAACGCCAAGAGTCAAGAGAAGTTGAGAGAAACATAATGGACATTCATTTTTAATGTTTCATAACACTCCCCCTTGAATGTCCATTATATAGGAATTGCCTCGTTAAAACCTTACTAAAAAATAAAAACCAATGGGAAAAAATCCTAGTGAAGGAAAAAGAGTATGACTTTCCTGATATACGCTTCATCTGCTACCTCATTAAAACCTTGTTAGGAAAACCTAGTGGGACAAAGCCATAATGAAGTAAAAAGAGTACAACGCATATATGAGCCCATTGAAGAGAACATTATTGAAGATCCCTGAGGTGACGCATCCCAATCTTGTGAACATACTTTTCAAAAGTTGATGTGGATAATGCCTTAGTGAATAAATTTGTCGGATTTTCACTGGATTATAATTTCTGAATATGTATATCACTATTTTTCTCAAGATCATGTGTGAAAAATAACTTCGGTAATATATATTTTGTTATGTCGCCTTTGATGTATCCTCCTTTCAATTGAGCTATACATGCTGCATTGCCTTCATATAATATTGTTACACTATCCTTCTGGGATAACAAACCACAATTTTCTTGAATATAGTGTGTCATTGATCTTCACCAAACACATTTACGACTTGCTTTATGAATTACAAGTATTTCTGCATGATTTGAAGAAGTAGCAGCTATATTTTGTTTTATAGAACACCATGATATGGCCATTCCCCCATGTGTAAACACATAACCAATTTGTGATCAGGCTTTGTACGTGTCAGATAAATACCCCACTTCTGCATATCCAACTGATTGTCTTTTTGATTCATGTGTATAAAATAATCCCATACTAATTGTTCCTCGAAGCTAACGTAGTATATGTTTAATACCATTCCAATGTCTTCATGTTGGTGTAGAACTATATCTTGATAATAAATTTATAGCAAAAGCTATTTTTGGCTGAGTACAATTAGCAAGATACATCAAGGCACCAATTGCACTAAGATATGGTACTTCAGTACCAAGTAGTTTTTCATTATCTTCCTGAGGTCAAAAAGGGTCTTTATGAATATCAAGGGATCGAATAACCTTAGGGCTGGTTAATGGATATGCTTTATCCATATTAAATTATTGTAAAACCCTTTCTGTATATGTCGATTGGTGGATAATAACACCACTCTCTAAGTGCTCAAATTGTAGTCCGAGACAAAATTTTGTTCTCCCAAGATCTTTCATTTCAAATTCTTTCTTTAAATAATTAATGGTATTTGGAAGCTCTTCAGGAGTTCCAATTATATTTAAATCATCAACATATATCCCAATTATCACGTATCCCTCTTCGGATTTCTTGATGAACACACATGGGCAAATAGGGTCATTCTTATACCCTTATTTTAACAAATATTCACTAAGGTGATGATACCACATACGCCTAGATTGTTTCAAACCATACAAAGATCTTTGTAATTTAATTGAATACATGTCGCAGGAATTATAAATTGTATGCTTCAGGCATCTTAAGTCCTTCTGGGACTTTCATATATATATATATATATATATATATTATTATCTAGTTTGCTATATAAGTACACAGTAACAACATCCATTAATTGCATATGTAATTTTTCATGTACTGCAAGACTAATTAGATAACGAAACGTAATTGTATCTATTACAGGGGAATACGTTTCTTCATAGTCAATACCAGGTCTTTGTGAAAACCCTTGTGCAACGAGCCTTGTTTTATATCTAACAATTTCATTTTTCTCATTTTGTTTTTGCACAAATACCCATTTGCAACCAACTGGTTTAACATCTGCAGGTGTTTTAGTTATGGATCCAAAAACTCCTCATTTTGTGAGACAGTTTAATTCTGCATGTATTGCATTTTTCCATTATGGGCAATCATTTCTTTTTCGGCATTCCCCAATAGATTTAGGCTCATAATCTTTATCTTTCAAAAGATCAATTGCCACATTATATGAAAACATATTGTCAACAATTGTTTCATTTCTGTCCCATTTTTCCCATTTGAGACATAATTTATGGAAATTTTCTGATTTTCCACTTCAATTTCAGGATCTTGAAGTTCTTATGGAAGTTTGCTATTCTTTATTTCAATGTTTATTTTATCTGCATTTTCTTTATGATCTTTTGTTTCCCTTTTCTTTCGAGGATTTTTATCTTTTGAACCAGCTGGTCTTTCACGCTTCAAGCGTACTTTAGATTCATTTATTATAAGAGGTCCTTCTGGGACATTAATTCTAATAGGGGCATTTTCCACAGGTACATGTGATTTTAATATTCTTTTTGGATCAGAGAATGCATCAAGTAGTTCATTTGTAACTCGTTGTAAATGAATTATTCATTGAACTTCCAGTTCACATTGTTTTGTGCATGGATCGAAATGATTTAAACTCTGAGCATTCCATGTAATTTCTTTTTTCAATATTTTCATGTTTCCATTTTCTCCCCCTAATGTTGGAAAAACTGTCTCATCAAAATGACATTCAACAAATCTAGATGTGAAAACATTCCCTGTCAATGGCTCAAGATATTTTATAATAGAAGGAGATTCATATCCAATATATATTCCTAATCTCCTCTGAGGTTCCATTTTAGTTCTTTGTGGTGAAGCAATTGGGACGTATACTCCACACCCAAAAACTCTCAAATGAGATATATTTGGTTCTTGCCCAGAAACCAATTAAAGTGGGGAGAATTTTTGATAACTTGTTGGCCTTATGCGCACAAGTGATGCGGCATGTAAAATTGCATGTCCCCAAGCATAGATCACAATCTTTGTTTTCATTAATAACGGCCTAGGAATCAACTAGAGCCGCTTAATAAATGATTCTGTCAAGCCATTTTGTGTATGAACATGAGCAACAGGATGTTCAACTTTTATTACAATGGACATGCAATAGTTATCAAATGCTTGAGATGTAAATTCACCAGCATTATCAAGCCTTATTGTTTTAATTGCATGATGAGGGAAATGTGCTCGTAATCGAATAATTTGAGCCAACAACCTCGAAAGCGCCAGGTTTTGAGTTGATAATAGGCAAACATGTGACCATCTCGTTGATGCATCAATTAAAACCATAAAATAACTAAATGGCCCACATTGCGGATGAATTGGTCCACATATATCACCATGAATTCTCTCTAAAAACATAGGAGATTCAGTTCCAATTTTATTTGTGGATGCCCTGATAATAAATTTGCCTTGAGAGCATACTGGACATGAAAATTCATTTGATTAAAGAATCTTCAAGTTCTTTAATGGATGTCCATATGAGTTTTCAAGTACTTTTCGCATCATTATTGATCCAGGATGACCTAACCGATCATGCCATAAAATAAATTCATTTGAGTTAGTCAACTTTTGGTTTACTATAGCATTTGCCTCAATTGTTTGAATATATGTATAATAAAAGCCAGATGAGAATGTGGGCAGTTTCTCCAAAACATGCTTATTACTTGAAGTAACAATAGTAATGTATAAATATTCAGTATTTCCCATATTTGACGTCTCTATGTGATTCCCATTGAGACGTATATCTTTAAAACTTAATAAGTTTCGGTGGGACTTTGGAGAATATAATGCATTAGTTATAATAAATTTTGTTTCTCTAGGAAACAATGTATTTTCTCTTCCGGAGCCTTCAATCAAATTGATTTATACTGCCCAAAATTGTATTGACATTGGTTTTACTCATTATTAAACGGGAAAAATATTTTTGGCTTTTAAATATTGAATGTGTTGTTGCACTATCAACAAGGCATACATCCTCATCTTTGATGTCCAATCTAACCATGGATTTGGTAGTATATCCATATGTTCTTCAAAAAGTAAATAAGTATTATAATGGGTAAGAACAAGATCAAACACGCATAAATTAATTAAAACAAAATGCATAGGGGGAAAAAACAATTATGGTGTCAATTCAGTTGCCACCATTAAACTGAGAATCGTCAAGAAAATTAGCAACATCTAAATGTGACGACATACCCACAAGAGGGTTATTGTTGAAGTCATCATTTTGGTATATGAAATTTGCCTCGACATTTTTCTCTTTTATTGATGCTTGATAGAGATCGACAAGGTGCTTTGGTGTACGACAGGTACGTGACCAGTACCCTTGTACACCACATCGATAACATATATTTTCTGATTTGTTACTTGATCCTTTTTTGCCTTTAAACTGTTTTTCTTCATAATTTGTCCACTTCTGGTGGTAAGATGCATCTTTATTATCATCATGATTTTTCAGATATTTATTCCAACCATGTCCTCTTCCATGACCACGGCCACGGCCACACCTATGGGTTCGACCACGCCCTCGTTTGGAGTTTTCACATGTCATCGCATTCACTTTAGGGAATGGAGCAGAGCCGGTAGGACGAGATTTATGATTTTCATTAGTAGTTCATTGTTTTGTTCAGCCACACGCAAACATGAAATCAAATCAGAATATTTTGTAAACCCTTTCTCTCAATATTGCTGCAGCAGCATATTCGAGGCATGAAAAGTAGAGAATGTTTTCTCTAACATATCAAAATCAACAATCCTCTCTCCACATAATTTCAATTGAGAAATGATTCGAAATATGGCTGAATTATATTCACTTATTATTTTGAAATCTTGTAATCATAAATTCATCCAATCATAGCGAGCTTTCGGTAAAATTACCATCTTTTGGTGGTTATACCTTTCCTCCAAATTTTTCCACAATTCAAGTGGATCTTTCACAGTTAAATATTCAATTTTTAAAACCTCGTGCAAATGATGTTGGAGGAAAATCATTACTTTTGTACGGTTTTGTAAGGATTCTTTATTACCATCCTTGCTGGTTTCTCCAAGTCCATTAGCATTCAAATATATTTCAGCATCAAGCACCCATGACAAATAATTTTTTCCCAAAATGCCAAGGGCAACAAAATCAAGTTTTGAAAGATTTGACATGATAAAAAAAATGTTTGTGTACTTACGTGAAAGGGATTTTTCAAGAAATTGGATTAGTCAGAGCTTGGTTAAAGCTTCGTGCTGATAACGTATTATAAAACTATATAATTCAGTAAGACAAACAATGTTATTAAACTATATAATATAGCAAGACAAATATAGAGCAAAGATAAAGTAGTGGAAGTTCTCTTTCTCATTCTTATTATTTTCATTCTTTTGGTAGACATATATATATATATATAGCATTTAAATTAGAAATTGAATAAACTTTTGGCAAATGAAATGCCAAGAGTCAAGAGGAGTTGAGAGAAACATAATGGACATTCATTTTTAATGTTTCATAACACACACTTATTTAAATTCAATTTAATGTCAATAGAAAGGTTATAGATGTAAATGCATATATTATAGGATATATTTTAATTTTCCAGAGTTGCAGGGGTACAAAAGCCAAAAAACAATTGTTGGAATTTTGAGAAAAAAAACAAAATAATAATAATAAACATAGGCTCTTTTATAAATAAACTTATTGTGGGTTTTACCGGTTCATATCCAAACAAAACCAATTATTATTCGTCTTTAACAAAATTATAAAAATTAAACTTTGAATTATTCTCTAACAAAAACATCCTATCATATCTGAATAAACCAGTTCTACACCAAAGTATGTGGCATGGAGTTCATTTTCTGTAGATCGTAGTATATATGTGGCATGGAGAACTCATGAAAAGAAAAAGGAAGAGAAAAATATCTAGTTTCTTTCCATTAGAATTGATCCCCATCAATTGTAGCAAACTCAGTCGTGATAGCAAATCAACAAAGTGTAAAGAAATTGCATTGTGCATGCTTTTCAATTAATTTAGTTTGCACATCACTTCCTCGTGATTGTTTTTCATGTTTTTGTTGTGATTTTGATGAAGTTGCTTTATATGGGGATCGATGATAAGAAGAAGAAGCAAGAAGGGAAGAAGGGAGGAGAGAGGGTTTCATTCTTTAAGTTGTTCTCCTTTGCTGATCCCAAGGATGTGGCGCTCACGGCTGTTGGTACGATTGCCGCCATGGCCAATGGATTCTCCAGCCCCCTCATGATCTTCATCTCTGGAGATCTTATAAACGCCTTCGGAGTTGCTAATAAGGACAATGTGGTTCACTTTGTATGCAAGGTTTGTGGACATCATTTAATTTGATTTCCAAGTATCAGATTTGGTTTTGCATTGAGGAATTTGTACTGCTGTTATTAGGCTTTGCTTTTCAGGTTAAACCATGCATTCACTGTGCCATTTTGATTTGATTGAATTAGATATGTGATAAGAAAGTATTTTAATTCTAAATTTAATATGTGATTGATTCAATGATTGCCTATTTGTTTTTTTCTTCTTGATATTGGTTTTGATATCCAACTATGAAGATTGGAAATAAATGACATGCATGTATAACTATTTAATTAGTTTCCGAATGATCATCATTCAAGTTTTTAAAAGTTCTTTATTAAATCTTCATTGATATTTCATCTGAATTACGCTGGTCTGATTTCATTGGTTCTGCCAAACATAAATAAATAAAATAATGAACAAGACATAAATGTTTATGGAAAAAGTTTAAAGTATACTTTCAATAATCATATTTGCTGATAATCACCTTTCATTTGGATTCCATTGCTGCTTGAGATTAATATTCATTGTTGCATAATAAAATTATTTTAAGAACTTTCAAATGACTCTTCCATTCAGGTAATTATCAAATATATCTATTTGGCTATTGGGTCTGGTGTAGCTTCATTCCTACATACGTGTGAAACTACTCTTTTTTTTCTCCTTTTTTATCTATGAAAAATTTCAATTCTTTGGTGGGGTTTTTTTTATGACTTTTAAACATTTAGCTTATAATTAGATGTGGATTAATTTCATGGGTTGGTATGTCTTATAGTTTCTACACTAGTTTTTAGGGTTCATTTCACTGGTGGCCACATAAGTTTCATAAGTATAACGCTATGGCCACAAAAGTTTTTTTGTAACATTATGGCCACAAAACTATTCTCCGGTTGCACTGATTGCCACAAATGTTTTTTTGTAACGTTGTGGCCACAAAACTATTCTCCCGATTGCACTGATGGCCACAAATGTGATGACGTGGCCACAAAAATATGATCTACGTAGGAAACCTTTGTTACCGCATCATTATAATGATGAAACATTTGTGGTCACAACGTTATAAAAAACATTTTGTGGTCATCAGTGTAATTGGAGAATAGTTTTGTGACCACAACGTTACAAAAAAAATATTTGTGGCCATAGCGTTATACTTATGAAATTTATGTGGCCACCAGTGAAATGAACCCCTAGTTCTTACATTGACAACATGAAAAATTTTCAACAACAATAATAAAAGCTAATAATCCCAACTATTTTGAGGTCTATTATATAAATTCTATATTTGCACATTGCTTTGTCAGAAACCAAAAAACTAAATAAACTAAGCTCAGACGTATCATAATGTAAAAGTTCTATCAAAAACTTTCTAGGTCCACCTCTTCATTTACAACCCTTCATATAAAAGCCTTCCCTTTTTAGATGGAAACATCTATCAGTTGTTTGAGAACATTAACATACCATCTTGAATGATTCTATATTAACTTATCAATGATGTGTGCTACTCTTAATTTATTTTGAATAAATTCATTCCTTAATTTGTTATTTATAATAATACTCGACATTCATTTCAATGTTCTCATCATAGTCACGCCTATTCTTTCAATATGTTGTTTTGCCAAAACCACTTAGTTCAATTGGTTAGAGGCATTAACATGGGTCCATCATGTATCATGTAGAGTGGTGATGGTTTGAATTTTTTGCTGGAGAAATTAACTCATGGGTGTTGTTGCCTAACTCACTCACCCATGATGTGAAGGCGGGTTTGAGACTATAACTTACGTGTAATAGAGATATTAACAACTGCTTATCGCCTTTGTTAAAAAAAATTCATTTTATTTTTTGCGTTGGAGTCAAATACATTATAGCTAGCTCGACAATCATTTTATAAAACTAGCCTTCCCATTTAAGAAGCAATCCTATGATCATATAAAACTCCAAAAGCTCTCTTCTATTTTACCCAACTCACGGTAATTCTAGCTATTTGTGACATTTTATGCAAGTTCCTAGTAATCTTCGATTATAGAGCCTAAATATCAAATGTTTTGCTTCTATTAACTTTAGTATCATTCATTTTAACTCCTCTTTCTTGCCCACTTGTTTTATTACTAAAATTATATTTCAGAAATTTTTTCTTTATCCTACTTAACTTAAAGCCCTTAACTTGTCAAGTATTTCTCAATATCTCTTACTTTAAATTGATATCTTCCTTATTTTTATTAACTAAAACTATATGATTGTCAACCATGTACTAAGAAATCTTATCTTAAATATGCATAATCCATTCAATGATAGGAATATAACTTTTATCATAAGTCCAATTGTTTATGTCATTATGGATATGATAGTAGAAAATTTCTTGCAAACACAAATTTTTTTAATTAAAATAAAAAATTGATATAAAAAAATGCGGTAAATACATTTCATACATTCTTTATTCTCCAACATTGTAACAAGATGTGGCTTACATTTTGAATTGGAATTTCATGATATTGCCTTTAGTGCTCTTGTAGATCCATTGATTTTGTCATTTTAAAAGGGGTTTTGTTAGTGGATGCTTCATGTTTAACCTGTTTTGTTTTCTTTTTAGTATAGATGTTTTTTATTCCGAAGATTAGCAGTTAGGATGCTAATAAAAATAAGGGCTTGTACAAACTTCAGTAGAGCAAGTGGCGGGTGGGGGTTCACATACACATGGGCACATAAGCGCTACTCACACTCCCAGATATATGCCCTCACTAGTGATTCAAACTTTCACCACTTATGAATAGTTTTAACGGGAACCTGGTTACTAATATATCATTTTCCCTTTGATATTTTTTTAATATAGATCTCTTGATTGTAGAGTTATTGTGTAGTTTTTTTAGTTTTTGTTGATTGAGAATTTATTATATTCTTTTCTTCATTTTTTGGTTGATAAATGGATTTTTTTCTTTTTAAAGTAAATATAATTTAATATAAAAAAACAAAAAATGTATCTTTTTTCTTTCTTTCTTTCTTTCTTCATCTTCTTTTTTTTTAAATTTTTCTTTAAGAAATGTGGGTATGCTACGGTATCTTTGACTGTTGACTTGAGAGGGGAATGAAACACCACTGCCCTATTGCAAAGGTGTTGTTAATATTTTCATGACTAACGTAAATTACTAATGTGTTTATCGGTGGAACAATTATTTGTAATGATTTTAATTGTTATTTAAAAGAAATTATTTGGTTTTTTTATTAGTGTTATAGTGTATAATAGATTCTAACAAGAGGTTGATGTTTGAAAAAATTAATCTAGAGTTCTCATGTTGGATGGTTACTGGAGAAATGCAAGCAACACGGATATGCGGTTTTACTTGAAAACTATACTGAGACAAGACATAGCATTCTTTGATAATGAAACAACAACGGGAGAAGTGATTGGAAGAATGTCGAGGGACACAATTCTTATTAAAGAAGCTATTGGTGAGAAGGTGATTCCTTGATTAAAGCTTAAAATATTTTTGCTTCATTTATATTTGAATGTCCTTGTTATGTTTGACATAATGTTGTAAAAAAAAACCAGTGGACATAAAATCCTATCATCTTACTCGTCATTTTTTTTTTCTTTCTTGATATTTTAGGTATGGGAAAGTTCATGCAACTTGTGACCACATTTTTTGGAGGCTTCATAATAGCATTTATAAGAGGATGATATCTTTCACTTGTCTTGATGTCTTTTGTTCCTCTTAAGAGCCGTTTCATTCATGGTAATAACATATTACCACATAATAAGATTACTATGGTAATATGAGTGGGAATGTTATATGATTGGGAATATTGTGTAATTTGATATAACCATGTTTAGTTAGAAACTCTTATTACCGGGAATAGTTCATGCCGTGTGGGGTTGTCATGGTAATCAATTTGCTAAAATATAAAAAGTTATAAGATTACCACAGCAATCCAAGATAGACACCAAATTTGGTGGTAATAGGATTACCAACCTTCTTGGTAATATTTATAAGTTGGTAATGTGATATTACCATCCAGATTACCACCGGTGCAATGCCAAACATGGTAATATTTTCAGATTACCACATAACATGTGGCAATCTTTCTACATTACCGGGAACCAAACGACCCCTTATTGTAATATCTGGTGGTATCATTTCAATAATTACATCAAGATTGTCAACCACGGGGCAAAATGCATATGTTGATGTGGGAAATGTTGTTGAACAAACAATTGGAGCAATGAGAACAATAAGTTCAAGCCTTTGTGTATGTTTCATCAATGGTTTAATTATGATGGCACTGACATAGATCTGATACCCATATGCACGCATTGATCACATATATATTGCAGCATGCCCTATTTTTAACCAACACTCACATTGCGATATGGAAAGATTCGATGGACAACTTACCAATTTCATTGTGCATCAAGGACTTGATATATGCAAACTCGCATGCTTATTCATTTCATTATTATAAGCAATTTCAGGCCATGT
Source organism: Dioscorea cayenensis subsp. rotundata (assembly GCF_009730915.1). Lineage (NCBI taxonomy): Eukaryota > Viridiplantae > Streptophyta > Magnoliopsida > Dioscoreales > Dioscoreaceae > Dioscorea > Dioscorea cayenensis. Next base: position 3,565,399 of record NC_052472.1, on the reverse strand, counting down.
ATGTACGTGTTTTCAGTTAAGTCGTCTGATCATTATGAAATTGACGAGGCCAGTCCTAGTTATTGTTGTTCGTAAGCATTTCGTTCTCTCCCATGAGACCTCAACTTTAGTTAATGCATCTGGGAGTTATTTTCAAATGCTTAACATGCGCATGCTGATTTCTTCTTGTGTATTCTAATTTTCAAAAACAAAACTTCAGCTTTTATCTTTATTTTCTCCTATCAATTTTAAGTCAAATTTCTTATTCTATTTCAGACTTCTAGTTCAAAAGGCTCCTTTTTAGGTTTTTCAAGATTTTCTTTTTTACCTACTATTTCCATCTGATTAAAGTTCAGATTTGTAATTATATTTGCAATTATAAGTGCTGATGTTATGATGTTGAATTTTTGTCATGAGTTGTATTAGAAATATGTTTTTAGTGCATTAAAACATGCTGGAGTTTAAACCTTTCTGCATATTTGGTGATCAATATTTTGATCATGTCTCTTCTTTGTAGTTATGGATCAACAAAGTGTGGCCTAAGGTAACATCAAGCTTTGCTTCTTAAAGAGTACAAGCTGTCCAAGACAGGAGGGATACATTGCACACAGCATCTCCAGGGATGATCCTCACAGATTTACTTCTAAGGTAATTATAGATTAATGGTAGTTTTCCTTTCAAACTTCCCCAGGGATGAACCATCTGCACCCCGTTCTTTTAATGCAGTTTGTTTTTAAAATAAAATTGGTTTTAGTTAATTTTTGTAAAAAATATGTTTTAATTTATATTAGGTTTGCCCTCATCCAATCCCAACAAACTCACCAAACTTGATTTTCTTTTGTTGAGCTAGCCCTACCGGTCGTGCTTGATTACCGCTATCTTCCCTATTTGATTCGTGATCTTGATTCTATAGGTAACTAAGAACTGTGAAATCCTCTTCTCTCTTCTCTTGTAAGTCTTCCTAGCGTGGGTAGTGAGGTCAACTAGTCTCTATCCAGTGTCGTGATTGTGAGGAGTTTCTAGGTAAGTCTATTGCTGGATCTTCTGATTTTGGTGTACTGATTCCTGTAAGCCGCTTTGTAGTCTTGAAACATATTCTTATCTTGTTGATCATCTTATTCCTTAATATGCTTGTTTCTACTCAAATTGAGTCATGCTTTTATGATCCCCTGTATTTATTTGGCCATGATTAGTACAGTTAAGATAAACTTGCTTGGGTTGCATGCATGGTGTAGTGAATACATGCAAGCATTACTTATTTATTTATTTATTTATTTATTTTGAGTATCTTAACTAGTTGATTTGCCAGCATGTGGTGTAAGTCTCGGTTTCATTTTTTCTTTATTAATCATTAATTTCAGAGAGGCTAAGTTAATGCCATTGTAATTACTTTAAGTTGCATAGTGATGTTTTATTAGATATGTATGCCATTATGATAGTATGGACTTGATGGCAGTGGGGAATTGGACTTTTAATCAAGCCAAAGTTTTCATTTTTATGGTGTTAGCAATCCCAACATTTCACTTTTGATGGTTGTGTGTGTTGTGTATATATGTTTGTGTTGTGTGCATATATATGGATGCTGTTGTATATATATATATATATGTGTGTGTGTGTGTAATATCCTTTAGGAGTTAATTAGTAATGTTTTAGTAGATTAATTATCTTCTTGTTGCACTTTGTTGTTTGGGTTAGGAGGTGCAGTGTTTTAATTGAGGTCTTATTTTTTATCCAATAATATTTATTACCTGATCTTTATGAGAATAGGTTCATACTATTTATGTATCTCTTCCCTAATAGTGTGTCTGTATGTTATGCTTGAAATCCAAGAATCCTAGATGACTAGTAAAGTTAGGATTACTGAACTGATTTTATATCTATATGTTGTTTTGTGGAGAGTTGAGTGGGAATGAATTTGGATTTTTGGAAATTTAGCGAATATCAGGTAAGTATCCCACATATAAATCTGATTATATATGTATACTCTAGTTTTTGAATATCTGGAATTTTTGAGAAGAGTACTGTTTTTATTTATTTGTATTTTAAATCATTTATTTATTATTATTTTCGGAATTATTTTGAAATTAATTTAAATATCACGTTAATGATATGATATTTTGGTTTAGATTTATCTAAAAGGTTTATTATTTATTTAAAAATCTGGATCATTTAATTCCTCAATTTTAATTCATTTATTTAAATTCAAATTGTTTAACCTTTGAATTTCAAATATTATATTTAAAATCTGAATTTTTATTTCATTTCATCAAATCCAGGTTATTTAATATTTTTTTGAATTTCAGCTATTTATTTGATTTATGATTAATTAATTTATTTAAATTTATATTATTTATTTTCTGAATTTCAGGTATTTTATTTTATTTTGTGATTGTTGAATATTATTATTGTTATTATCTGTTCATGTTTGGATTCCATTAACTAGTTTATTTTGATATGATAAAAATGGGATCACGTTATTGTAAATTTCGTGTAATTTGCCCGATTAGTTTATTGTTTTGTAAACAGAAAGTTTTTTGACATAAAAACAAGTTCCCAATTAACTATGCAATAACCCTGTCATTGGGGGTTAAACACTGACCATGTCGACACGTATTTTGTTTTAGAAACTATAATTTCCCACCGCTTGCCGTTGGTGAAGAATAATGGCCTTTGATAATTTTGCGCTCAGGTCACCTAGGGTTAAAATATGACTTCTGATAAATTTTGCCTCTAGTTACCGAGGTTTAATATATGAATTTTGCGATTTTGTTTTGGCAATAGTTGTTTGGGAGATCTATATGCGCAGTTTTTTACATCTGTGTTTACATGAAATAAATTTGTTTTTGTTGATGTTGCAATTTGATAAATTATGATTTTGCATAAGTGATCCTTATATTTTTAGGTGGGTACTTATTGGGCTGTCAAGCTCATAAATATTGTTGATTATTTTTTCAGATCAAGAGTAGGGTTGAGTGGCGGATAGCTTAGCGGGGATCTGATAATGGGCGTATAAATGAATTAGCATGTGCGTACATGGAGAAGCACGATGCAAGGGTATTTTGATAATTTGGCGGGTGGCAAGATTTTACGGTTCGACAGGGTCTATTTGATGGGAAATGGGTCAAGGAACAAAAATCATACTTTGTGTCGCACAAACTCGTGACTCATACCAAAATTTGGCCAAATTCCATCATTTAGGTCTCGAAAACCCTAATTTTGCCTTTTTGGTAATAATTGATTTTGTTATATCTTAGGCTAGAAATCTCTGATTTGTGAGCCGTTTGTGGCAATAGTCTTTATTTTTTTAAGCCTTTTATTTCTTGCTGATATTTTCGAATTTACCATTTTTAGTATATTTTCGAATTATCTCCATTTTAGGTTTATTTTCATATTTTTTTAGTTCGCCTATTTATTGTAAGTCTACGGGTAAGAGTATTGTGATCATTATTTTTTCATTGAGTAATAAGATTTTAATCTTCCCAATTCCTGGTTATCTTTAATCAATAGGTCTTGAATATACCGCTGCATTAGTTTGGTACCAGAGCCGAATCGATCATGCCACCGCGAGGTCGAGGTGCGATCACCATACGCAAAGGCTGGAGGAGATCTATGATCGTGATGACGATGCTAGATTTGAGCAGCAAGTTGGCCGCCTCTTAGACTGTCAGATGGAGTGGATGATAGAAGAGTTGACTGAACGGTTTACCCAAATGATGGGTAACGTCAATCAAGGGCTTGTTTCTGAATGTGGGAGCGATGACACCATTGAGGAAGACAATGGCTACTTTGCTGACATTGCCCTGGCAGGGCGACGAGGAGGGCAAGATCATGGGGGTGACATTCGACACTACCGCTATGAAGATAGGCATTGGGAATTTGGTATACGGGTTGATATTCCAGAATTCCATGGTGGACTATAAGTGGAGGAGTTTCTTGACTGGCTGACCATTGTCGAAGAGGTCGTGGAGTTCAAAGGGGTCTCAAATGATAGAAAAGTGGCGCTAGTGGCAACGTGGCTGTGTGGGCGGGCAACCGCATGGTGGCAACAACTGAAGCTCAACCATAGCAGGTTGGGGAAGGACAAGATCAACTCTTGGGAGAAGATGAAGAAACACATTCGCTCCAATCTCTTACCCCGCAATTACCAGCGCATGATTTTTAGTCAATTGCATAATCTACGCCAAGGAACTCACACCATGGAGGAGTACACTACGGAGTTCTATTAGTTGCTGTCTCAGAATGAAGTTTAAGAATCAACAAATCAGTTGGTGGCAAGGTACATTGGCGGCTTGCGAACCCAGATCCAGAAGACTGCCAACCTGTTCGACCCAATCTCCATCTCGGCGGCCCATTAGCAAGCTTTGATTATTGAGCGGCAATAGTGGCGTTCAGTCCCATTAAGTTCTGGGAGCCACGTGGAGGAGATTGTATAATTTCCTCTACTATGAGTGGGCTGGCCCGAGAAGGAGTTACTGCTGATCATTCCACAATAACTAGCATGACCAGGGGAACCAATAGCACTATTTAGTGTTTCAGTTGTGGAGAAAAGGGGCAACTCCAAGAGGATTGCAAGAAGGCAGGAAAGAGAGTTATGCTTGCCGAGGAAGAAGAGGATACGAGGAAAATTATTCTACCTGTATTTGACGAAGATCTCCTTGATGAGGAGATTGCTGAGGACGACGTTGGTACAACCTTGGTCGTACGAAGATCCTGCTTGACACCCGATGCCATACAAACTAGCATGGCTCAAGCAGGGTGGCGAGCTTATGGTTAGCAAGCATGCATTGATTGCCTTCTCGGTTGGCCCAAAGTATAGAGATGAAGTGTTGTGTGACGTTGTACCTATGGATGCTTACCATTTATTATTGGGCAGGCATTGGCAATATAATCGGAAGGTGACACACGATGGCCGCGCCAACTCTTATAGCTTTATCTACAGTGGTGTAAAGATAGTGTTAGTGCCCAACAAGGCAGTGGAAGTATCAACCGCCACCAACACTAACCTCCTATCCTATGCTCCATTCGGGAGAGAGTTACAGGATTCAAGCACTGTTTTTGTCTTACTCGGGAAGATAATCACCGAAGTCTTGGAGACTCCAGAAATTCTGGAAATCATTCATCCTTTACTTGATGAGTTCCAAGAAGTCTTCCCTGAAGATTTAGCAGGGGGGCTTCCATCCCTACGGGATATACAACATTAGATAGAGCGCCAGCCTGGCTCTGTCTTACCACACCGACCAAACTACTGGATGAGTCCGAGGGAGCATGAACAACTAAGGCATCAAGTAGAAGAACTGTTGGTGAAAGGACATATCCATGAGAGTATGAGCCCATGCACGGCCCCCGCCTTATTGACACTAAAGAAAGATGGTACTTGCCGCATGTGTGTGGACAGTCGGCCATCAACAAAATCACTATCAGGTATTGATTCCCTATTCCTCAATTGGATGATCTGCTTGACCAGATTAGCGGGGCTACGGTGTTCACACGTACAAGTGGAAAATAGCTTTCAAGATACGTGAAGGGTTGTACGAGTGGATGGTGATGCCTTTCTGGCTTTCCAATATCCCTAACAAATTCATGAGGGTCATGAACCAACTCCTGCATCCATTCATTGGCAAATTTGTGGTCATGTATTTTGATGGCATCCTCATTTATAACCCTAATGAGAAGATGCATCTTGTACATGTTCGAGATGTCCTCACCACTCTTAAGTTCCAACAGTTCTATGCGGCAAAGAAAAAGTGTGTTTTCTTCACACCCAAGGTATTGTTTAAGGGTTATGTTGTTTCATTGGCAGTTATACAAGTAGACGAGGCCAAAATTAAGGTGATACAAGATTGGGCGACTCCAACAACTATCACCGATGTGCAAAGCTTCCACGGCCTTGTATCAATCTATCGACAGTTCATCGCTCACTTTAGTAGCATCATGGTACTGTTGACTGAGTGCATGAAGGGTAACAAATTTACATAGATCGCTGAAGCTGATGTTACTTTTCCGGTTGATAAAGGAACGCTTGACCACTGCCCCTGTCTTGGCATTTCCTGATTTCACCCACCCATTTTGAGTTGTACACAGATGCGTTGGACGTGGGCATTGGGGGTGTCCTAAGCCAGCAAGGACTGCCTGTTGCAATTTTTCAGTGAGAAGATGTTTAGAGCACAATTGTACTACAGCACCTACGACGTCAAATTCTATGTTGTGGTGCAGGCCATTAAGCGATGGAGGCATTATTTGATTCATCGGGAGTTCATCTTGTACACAGATCAGACCTCCCTATGGCATATATATTAACAAGATAAGGTGTCATCCCTCCATGGACGATGGGTGAACTTTCTGGATGAGTTTACCTTTGTCGTGAAGCACAAAGCAGGGGTCTCTAACCATGTGGTGGATGGACTCATTAGGTGAAGCAACCTTCTAGTCATACTATAAGTCAAGTTACCTGGTTTTGACTCTTTTCATGATTTGTTTGTGACTGACCCATATTTTTCAGAGATCCTCCTAGATGTACAGGCTGCAAAACAAATAGATTTCCTACTCCAGTATGGTTTCTTGTTCCTGGAAAACCAACTCTGTGTTCCAGATTACAGTTTAAGAGTGCAAATAATCAGCGAGTTGCACAATGAAGGCCATGTGGGGAGAGATAGAACGCTCCAGTTGATTCAGTCTTCCTACTTCTGGCCTGACATGCGTAAGGATATTGAAAAGATTGTTCAATGATGTCGAATATGCCATATCTCCAAAGGAGGCACAACCAATGCTGGCCTCTATATGCCATTGGCAGTACCTTCTCAGCCATAGACGGACATCAGTATGGATTTTGTGCTAGGCCTGTCGTGTACTCAACGTGGTAATGACTCTATCTTTGTGGTGGTAGACCATATTTCCAAGATGGTGCACTTCATTCCCTGCAGGAAAACGACGGATGCTGTAAATGTGGCCCAGCAATTCTTTCGTGATATCTACCATCTCCACGGCCTACCATCCTCAATTGTCTCCGATCGAGATATGCGGTTTCTTAGCCACTTTTGGCGAAGTGTGTGGAAGATGGTGAACACCCGACTCAACCTTAGCAGTGCCTATCACCCTCAAATAGTAGACAAACTGAAGTCGTTAACTGCTCACTCGGTAACTTCCTTCATTGTCTTGTAGGGGATCATCCTAAAGGGTTGAATGTGAAATTACGTCAGGCAGAATTTACTTACAACCATGCTACAAACAGAAGTATAGGGTTCAGTCCATTTCAAGTGGTGTACGTGGAAATTCCTCATGGATCCCTCGACTTGATTCCTCTACTGATGAAGACTCGGATCCACGGGAAAGTGGCTGACTTTGTAATGAGCTTACTAAACATTCACAAGACCCTTCTCGACATGTTGAACGTCTCCAACACACGTTACAAGCAACATACCGACCAGCGGTGCTGCCATGTTGAGTTCGAGGTTGGAGACTTTGTATGGGCTGTGTTGTCCAAGGAGCGTTTTCCAGCTGGGGAGTACAACAAAATTATAGCCAAGAAAATTGGGCCCGTAGAGATCATTGAGAAGATCAATCCCAATGCATACCGACTTCAGCTCTCGAGCCACATCCGGACGGCTGATGTCTTCAATGTCAAGCACTTGATACCCTATTACGGTGACTCCTCCAATGATGACAATTTGAGGGTGAATTCTTTCCATCTTGTGGAGAATGATAATAGGCGTATAGACGAATTAGCATGTGCATACAAGGAGAAGCACAATGCAAGGATATTTCGGTAATTTGCCGGGCGGCGGGATTTTATGGTTCGATCGGGTCAATTTGATGGGAAACGGGTCAAGGAACAAAAGTCATGATTTTTTGTCCCACAAACTCGAGTCTCATACCAAAATTTGGCCAAATTCCATCGTTTAGACCTTGAAACCCCTAATTTTGTCGTTCTTGGTAATAATTGATTTTGTTATATCTTAGGCTAGAAATCTCTTATTTGTGAGTCGTTTGTGGTAAGTCTTTATTTTTTAAACCTTTATTTCTTGCTGATATTTGAGAATTTACCATTTTTGGTATATTTTCAAATTATCTCCTTTTTTAGGGTTATTTTCATATTTTTAGTTCACCTATTTATTGTAAGCCTACGGGTAAGAGTAAAACAGTTTTGTGATCATTATTTTTCCATTGAGCAATAAAATTTTACTCTTCCCAACTCCTGGCTATCTTTGATCAACAAATGTTGGATATACTGCTGCATCAGGATCGTTGGGCCATCGCCAATTTAATTAGCATGTAATAAGTCCAGTTTGTTGTGGGCAAAAGTTTTATTTGATTAAACTTGTATTGATTGTGCAAAACACTTAGTTTGTTTCTTTTAGTGTTGAACTCTGTTCTTTTTTCCAGTTTTTGCTTCTCTGTTAGATTTTGTGATTTTGAGAATAGGTTTTGAGTCCTTGCATGCCTACTAGATCTCGGCTTGGTTCTTGTGTGGCCGTTTGTCAGCGTACTGGGCCTGGTAAGCTCGGTTCGAGGAGTAACAAATTTAGTGGTATCAAAGTGTTCTCAATTAATCATGATCCTAGTAAATCTGATAGACCTTCTGATTTAGACTGCTAGGGTGACTTTTGTGTTAACTATGCATTCTTGGAAATTATATAAACTTTTAGAGTTTTGTCTAATTTTGATTGGGTTTACCTCGTAGAATGGCACCCTGTAGAGCTGCCAGTAGGAGTATTAGAGATTTGTTTGGGCGGGCATCAACTTCCGTGGATGCCCCCACTGAAGGAGGGGCTGGAAGGGTGGATAGAGAAGAAGCTATGATGGAGCTGGTCCGAGAAATGGTAGGGATGGTGCGTGACCAGAGACAGCAACAAGCCGCAGCACCATCCCCACCACCGTCACCTTCTCCTACTCCGCCTATTCCCTAGGAGCCTAAAGAGAAGACTATTATGGAATTCAAAAGATCTGGTCCGCTACTATTTGAGGGCACTACCAATCCTAATGAAGTGGAAGTTTGGGTAGAAGATATGGAGAAAATTTTTGTGGTGATGAAGTGCAATGAAGAGGAAAAGCTTAGGTTCAGAGTGTACATGCTTAAGGGCCCAACAAACCACTGGTACAGGGGAGAACTGCGCATTCGTCAGGGACAGGAGTTCGAATCTTGGGAGGAACTGATGGAAGCCCTTTTCTGTAAATACTTCACCAGAGACAAGATGGTGCTGTTTGACAGAAAATATATTGATTTAACTCTAGGAAGCATAACTGTTGATGAGTATGAGATGGAGTTTGACAGGCTTTCTAGGTATGCTCCAAAGTTGGTTAATGATGATCTAAGCAGGGCCCGTCATTTTGAGGGAGGCTTACAGGCACATATCTGGAGGGGTATAGCCACTTTACACCTAACTAGCTATGCAGAGATGGTAGGGCGCTAAGTCATTGGACACTGTTTGGGATGACACTAGGGATCAAAGCAGAAGATTTCAGAAGAAGAGAGATAGAAGTTTTGACAACCAGGGAAATCATAAGTCTGGGAATAGAAGAAGGTCTATGTTTGATGCAGGTCAGGGTAAGTCTCAAACAGTGAGTGAGCCGCCAGGTCAGAGATCTCGAGGATTGCCACCTGCTTATTTCCGTTTTGGCTAGAAGAAATACCCTACTTGTGGAGGTGTGCATGACCCTAAGGATTGCAGGCATGCTACAGAGGCATGTTATTCTAGAGCACCATATTGCTGATTGTCCTTAGCTACAGTCTTTAGGGGCACATAGATCATTCACTGTTCAAAATTCTAGACATGTACCAGCACCTAAATCTCAGGGTTTTGTGGGTCAGCATACAGGGAATGAGATGGTCATTGAGCAACCATCATCCTTAACTCAGCAAAAGGCAGGAAGGCCAAAGACACAAGGACGTGTTAATGCATTGACTCAGGAGGATGCACACGCATTAAATGCAGTGGTGTCAGGTATATTATCAGTTTATTCAGCATATGCATGTCTTATTTGATTCTAGAGCAACACATTCATTTATCTCGTCTGCTTTTATTCGAAAGCATATTTTGCATGTTACTACTTTTGAGTATGATTTGTGTGTTGCCACCCCTTTAGAAGTTGATGTTGTTCTTAGTAGAGCTTGTGAGAACTATCCCATTATTGTTGCCGGTCATGAGTTGCTAGCTCGCCTTCATGTTATGAGTATGACTGACTATGATGTTATTTTGGGAATGGATTTTTTGTCTAAATTTCATGCCGTAGTTGATTGTTATGCAAAAAGAGTAGTTTTTAAAATCCCTAGAGAAGCAGAATTCATCTCTCAGGGAAATGAGTCTGTGTCACTGCCTCGTGTGATTTCCTCTTTACAAGCTAAAAAATTACTCTTGAGTGGGTGCTCGGGATTTCTTACAACATTGGTGGAAGTTAAAGTAAAAGGGCCAGTGTTATAGGATATTCAGGTGGTCAGAGAGTTTCCTAATGTTTTCCCTAAAGATCTTCCTAGCTTGCCACCAGACAGAGAAGTTGAATTTGCTATTGATTTGGTTCTGTGAACAAGCCACATATCTAAGGCTCCTTACAGGATGGCACCTACAGAACTTAAGGAGTTAAAGAAGCAACTTGAGGAACTGCTTGGGAAGGGATTTATTCACCCTAGTGTTTCTCTGTGTGGTGCTACAATTTTATTCGTGAAAAAGAAGGATAGCAGTTTACGATTATGCATTGACTACTGAGAGTTGAATAAGGTAACAATAAAGAATCGATATCTACTGCCTCGGATCAATGACCTTTTTGATCAATTGCAGGGTTCTCAGGTGTTTTCAAAAATTGATCTCAGGTCAAGATATCACCAGCTGAAGATCAAGGCAGGGGATATGTCAAAGTCTACATTTCGGACTCATTATGGCCATGATGAGTTTCTTGTAATGCCTTTCAAGTTGACGAAGGCCGGGCAATTTTTATGGATTTGATGAAAAGACTTTCAAACCTTTCTTGGATAGGTTCATAGTGGTGTTTATTGATGATATTCTGGTCTATTCAAAGAGTCTAGAAGATCATGAAGAGCATTTGAGGATTGTGCTAGGCATCTTGAGAGAGAAGAAACTGTTTGCAAAATTCTCTAAGTGTGAGTTCTGGTTAGACAGGGTAGCTTTCCTTGGTTATGTGATAACTAAAGATGGGAATTCTGTTGTTCCAAAGAAGATAGAGGCTGTTATTGAGTAGAAGAGGCCTACTAGTATGACAGAGATTCACAGTTTTCTAGGACTAGCCGATTATTATAGATGGTTTGTGGAAGGAATTTCAGTGTTGACGACACCGTTAACTAAACTCACTAGGAAAGGAGCAAGTTTTCAGTTGTCAGATCAATGTGAACAAAATTTCCAAGAGTTGAAACACCTATTGGTATCTGTACTTATTGTCACACTTCCATCTCCTGGTGAAGGGTTTACCATTTATAGCGATGCTTGTAAAACTGGTCTTGGGTGTGTATTGATGCAGAATTGTCATGTGGTGGCTTATGCTTCTAGACAGTTGAAGCTGTTTGAGGTGAACTATCCCACTCATGACCTAAAGTTAGCTGCTGTGATTTTTTGCTTTGAGAATTTGGAGGCATTACTTATATGGAGAGGCTTGTGAAGTATTCACAAATCACAAGAGCCTTAAATATATTTTTACTCAGAAGAAGTTGAATATGAGACAAAGGAGATGGTTGGAGTTATTGAAGGATTATGATCTGACTATCAACTATCATCCTAGGAAGGCAAATGTGGTGGCTGATGCACTTAGTAGGAAGTGTTTTGGCGGTGTGGCTACGCTGATTACTTCCCAAAGGTCAATCCTTAGGATATGAGGAGGATGGAGCTATAGATGATCCTTCAGGGGGGCAAGCGGTTCTTTGGTAAATTTAGTGGTGCGGCATATGCTTTTGGAGAGAATTAAAGCAGCATAAGTAGAAGACAACTATTTGCAGAAAATTCGGTAAGAGATAGAAACTAGCACTCAAGTTCAGTTCATGATCCACCTGGATGGTTCAATGAAGTTTGGAGATCGGATTTGTGTTCCAAATAACACAGAGTTAAAGAAGGAATTCTTGGAAGAAGCTCACTACACCAGTTATTCGGTTTGTCCTGGCAGAACTAAAATGTACAAGGATCTGAAGATTTCTTTCTGGTGGAATAAAATGAAGTGGGAGATTGCTCAGTTTGTGGCTTAGTGTTTAATCTGTCAGTAGGTTAAGTCGGGGCATTAGAGACCAGCTGGACTTCTTCAACCACTTCCGATTCCTGAGTGAAAGTGGGAGAATAATGCAAAGGATTTTGTGTCGAGATTTCCTAGAACCAACAAGAGTACTGATAGTGTGTGGGTAGTGGTTGACAGATTAACAAAGTCTACACATTTCTTAGTTGTGAAGACTGCATGTCTTTGGTGAAGCTAGCAGAGTTATACATTGATCAGATCGTAAGGCTTCATAGTGTCCCGATTCATGGCACACTTATGTTAAAGTTTACATAAGGCTTTGGGAACCAAGTTGACTTTCAGCACAGCCTGTCACCCACAAATAGATGGGCAGCCTGAGAGGATAATTCAGATTCTGGAGGATATGCTGCAGGCTTGTATGCTTGACTTTGGGGGTTGTTGGGATCGACACTTGCCATTGATAGTGTTTTCTTATAATAATAGTTATCAGGCAAGTATTCAGATGGCTCCATATGAGGCATTGTATGGCAGGAGATGTAGGTTGCCTATTTGTTGGGATGATGTGGGAGAACGTAAATTGTTAGGGCCAGAGATTGTACAATTGACAGTGGAGAAAGTTCGTCTAATCAGAGATCATCTACGAACAGCTCAGAGCAGGTAGAAAAGTTATGCAGATAATAGGAGAAAAAGCTTGGAGTTTCAGGTGGGTGATCATGTGTTCTTAAGAGTAGCTCCCACTAAAGGAGTTATTCTTTTTGGTGTGAGAGGGAAGCTCAGACCTCGATTTATTGGTTCGTTTAAGATCTTGGAACGCATTGGTGAGGTGGCATATCGGCTTGCATTACCACCTTCACTGTCTCGGGTTTATGATGTGTTCCATGTTTCTATGCTGAAGAAGTTCATTCTAAATCCTGAGCATGTGATACAATTCTCTGACTTTGAGCTTAGCAATGATTTGACGTATGAGGAGCGACCTATAAAGATCATTAATTTCAAGGCACAAATCTTAAGGAGAAGAACTATTCTTTATGTTAAAATTCAGTGGAGTAATCATTTAGAGTGTGAAGTAACTTGGGAGCTGGAGTCTGAGATAAAAGAGAGATATCCGTATATTTTTTATACCTCAGGTAAGAGTTTAGAGGACTAAACCCTTTAAAAGAAGGAGGAGTTTGTGGACCTCGTTCTTTTAATGCATTGGATTTAGTTAAAATTTTTTTCAATATATGTTTTAATTTAGATTAGGTTTGCCCTTATCCTATCCCAACAAACTCACCAAACTTGTTTTTTTTTTGTTGAGCCAACCCTACCTGTCGTGCTAGATTACCGTTATCTTCCCTATTTGATTCGTGATCTTGATTCTATAGGTAACTAAGAACTGAGAAATCATCTTCTCTCTTCTCTTGTAAGCCTTCTTAGTGTGGGTAGTGAGGTAGAGTGGTCTCCATCATGTGCCGTGATTGTGAGGAGTTACTATGAAAGTCAATTGTTGGATCTTCTGATTTTGGTGTACTGATTCCTGTAAGCCGCTTGGTAGTCTTGAAACATATTCTTATCTTGTTGATCATCTTATTCCTTAATATGCTTGTTTCTGCTCAAATTGAGTCATGCTTTTATGATCTCCCATTTTTATTTGGCCATGATTAGTACAGTTAAGATAAACTTGGTTGGGTTGCATGCACGGTGTAGTGAATACATGCAAGCATTACTTCTCCATGTTTCAAATATATTTAAAATCTTAATTTTTAATTCATTTCATCAAATACATGTTATATAATATTTTTTTTTGAATTTCAGATATTTATTTGATATATGATTAATTTATTTATTTAAAATTATATTATTTATTTTCTGAATTTTAGGTATTTTATTTAATTTTTGATTATTGAATATTATTATTTTTATTATCTGTTCATGTTTGGATTCCATTAACTGGTTTATTTTGATATGATAAAAATGGGATCACGTTACTGTAAATTTCTTGTAATTTGCCCGATTAGTTTATTGTTTTGTGAACAGGAAGGATTTTGACATAGAAACTAGTTCCCAATTAACTATGCAATAACCCGGTCACTGGGGGTTAAAAGCTGACCATGTCGACACGTATTTTATTCTAGAAACTATAGTTTCCCACGGCTTGCCGTCGGTGAAGAATAATGGCCTTTGATAATTTTCGGCTAGGGTCACTGAGGGTAAAAATATGACTTCTAATAAATTTTATCTCAGATCACCGAGGGTAAATATATGAATTTTTTGATTTTGTTTGCCAATAGTTGTTTGGGGGACCTATATGTGCAGTTTTTTACATCTATGGTTAAATGACATAAATTTGTTTTGTTGATGTTGCAATTTGATAAATTATGATTTTGCATAAGTGATCCTAATATTTTTAGAGGGTTCTTACTGGGTTGTCAAGCTCATAAATATTGTTGATATTCTTTTCAAATCAGGAGTAGGGGCGAGTGGCGGATAGCTTAGAGGGGATCGTTGGGCCATCGCCAATTTAATTAGCATGTAATAAGTCCAGTTTGTTGTGGGCATAGGTTTTATTTGATTAAACTTGTATTAATTGTGCAAAACACTTAGTTTGTTTCTTTTAGTGTTAAACTCTGTTCTTGTTTCTAGTTTTCTCTTCTCTATTAGATTTTGTGATTTTGAGAATAGTTTTTGAGGCCTTGCATGCCTGCTGGGTCTCGGCTTGGTTGATGTATGGCCATTTGTCAGCGCACTGGGTCTGGCGAGCTAAGTTCGGGGCGTGACAAACCAGGTAAAAGTCTGAGTGTTGCATGGAATTTAAACTAGTTGCCTAACCTTTAAATTCCAGTGGTTTAGTGGGTCAACCTTGAGAAACAAGCAAATGTTTAACATAATCTGTGAACTACCAGGAAACTGTGGCAAGAACATTTGTACCAAGGATGAAAGTTCTTAAAGGATGTGGAAAAGAAGTAAATTACTTAACACCTCCACGGATATTGCTTGCTTTGGTCACAACATGGAAGATGGTTTGATGATCAGGTATAAGTTTCTCTTAAATTTGCACATAAAAAATAATCCTGCTAATGACTCGATACATTTCGGAAAATCATTCAACTTTTTTCAATATTTTTGGTTGAGCATTGTATGATGCAGAGGCTGCAGGATCCACAACTGGCTGAAAACCGAGTGCATTTCTCCTTCACTGATGCCATGGAGATGTATGCAACAGCGAACACCTGGGTCTTTGTTTTCTCTCTATTAGTTGTCCAGTTCTATAGTAACTATTGAATTCCATAGCTATAATGTCCAGTTCTAGCGTGGCTTTTCCAAGCACATAAAATCATAAGACAAGTCTGATCACCAAGAACTGGCAACATCCATTGTCTCTCGAGCATATGATTTCTAGGATGAAAGAATGGCAAGACAAGGCCTTCTTAGTTTCACATGGAAACCTGATCATGTAAATTTTCCATTAGGGGTTTTGTTTTTGGGAATACGATTCATTTATCATATTGATTGGTTGGCCCTCATTTAAAATGTTTAGTGATGGAATCTCACATGTAAGGTTAGAGATTTTAAGGTATGTAAAAGAATTTAAAAAAGAAGAAGGAAAAGTTTACAAGTTAAGCTATAAGTTTGTTGCTGAAAGTTTGATAATTGAAGTTTCGTGATGTAAACTCACATTGATTTTTTTTTCTTTTTTGTTATAAAATAAAACATAACAAAGAAAAAAATTAAAAAATTAACCTATTGAAAGTTTTTAAATACCAAAATCACTCAAATATAACCGTCTTTTATTCTATAAAAAATATTTAAAAAAAATAATTTTAAGCGAGAAACTATCTAGTTTAAATTTATAAGTCAGATTTAAAAATAATTCCTTTTGAATTAAAAAATTTTCTCCAAATAATAATGGAAACTTTTGAAACTCCACATTGGTATTCATTTTAATCATATTAAAAGTTAATAAAATAACAAAATCTATCTCTACTAGATAAATTTTCAAATACCAGTTTCCAAGATGGAAACGAGATTCTTGCTATATTTGGGCCTTAGTTCAATTTGTCTTATTTAATTTATTAATTTATGATATATTTTATATTTCTATTAGATGATATGACAAGACAAACAGGGCCTGATAAACACACTTAGAGGCACAATCTTATTACAATCTCACATAGAGAACTAGACCAATCTTATTATTATGTAGAGAACTACTTCCACCTACTATCAGCCACATAACATTGTCCTCTACTATTTCCTAACATTCCACAGAACATCATCCTCTGGCATGAGTGGCAAACTGGCACGCTTCCAGGCTTCACCTTGAGCACCTAGAAAGCCAAGTGCTTCGGGTTCCACTTAGATGTGTCAAAATGGCATACAGCTATAGCCTCCACGTTCGTCCCATCATTCCCCTCCAACACCATCATATATGCCTTGGTCTTCCCTGTTGTGTGGCAATAAAACACTGCGTATGGGTATGGCAGCGAGTGGCATGCCATGACTAGTTGATCTCTGTCCAACGCACGCACACTAAGCGAAGCAACATTGTAGGTCTTTTTCACTTCAAAATCACCACTCTTCTCCTTTATTGTTGTTGAGCTTGCTTGCACATCTCTCGTTCCCAAACTCATCATGCTAAACTCCACCATGGATTCCAATGACGTAGCACAAAACTTACTCTCCCCATCCAAAGTTGGCTCCTCACACTCTACGAGCGTCTTCTTTATGTCAGAAGTGGTAACGGATGCTGGCTTGACCTGAATATGGGTTAGGATCTCAAGCAACTTGTTTGATGAGAACGAGATGGTGTTTGCCTGTGAACGAGATATTAAAGGTGAACCAGAGGTCATCTTGGTGAAGGGGAGGTCAAATTTGGAACCTGGATTCAAGTCCTTTTCTAAAAAGAAGAGTGTTCTGTTAAGGGCACCATGGACTTGTGCCTCACTATCAATGTATGCATTATACTAGAAGCTGTTCACTTCATCACTAAGATCAACATTGAACTTATCTTTGTCCAGTTCATCTGCAGCTTATATAAAACATTATTGTTAATAAAACTACTAAGTTTTCCTCACACACATAAGAACATAAGAAAAAGAGATAAGAGAAAGAAAGTACCAGAGCATATGAGGTTCAAGATGGCTCTGGGGATGGGAGAGTTGGGTAACATCTTATGCCAGTAAACTTACTTCCCAAATGCATGGGTAGCGGTTGGTGTGATCTAAAATAACGCAATAAAACAATATTTTAATTAGTAAAAGCATGGTTATTAAAATTGTTTGAGGCCTACGCCTTGAGGCACGCCTCAAGGCGAGGCGCAAGACCAAGGCCTCAAGGCTCACACCTTCAAGCAATTAATTGAGGCTTAAGCCTCATTGAAAAAAGCCCATGCATTAAGGTGGTGCGTGTTAGTGCATGTGAGGCTTTAGCCTCCAAAAAACCAATTTTTTAATTGTGGCTCAAAGTATAAAAACAAATACAAATGTTTATATGTATATATTTTTATTAGTTAATTATATATACATATTTTTTAAAAAGAAATTAATTAATTATATATTTTTTTAAACTATTCACACATACCTCCCAAGATGAATAAATTCTATATTTTCCAAAATTTTAATTACCGGAAAATGAAAAATATTTACTTTACAAATGAAAAAAATAATATTCTTTATTAGGAAATATGTTAAGAGAAATAAAAAGGCTACTTCTAAAAATATTGTGTTTTTGAAAAACAATATATTTTTCAAATTTTTTGATTGCCCAAAAACAAAAATATTTATTTTACAAATGATAAATAATATTATTTCATAGAGAAAAATTAAGAGAAATAAGAGTGAAAATTTATATTTTTTAATTGATAAAAAATATATTTTTTAAGATATACAAATAAGATGAGTTACAATTTTATTAATTTTTGAAAATAAAACAAAAAGTATTTATGTTATAAATAAAAATAATATATTTTAATAACATAAGTGGCCTCTAGTTTTTTTATAAGTTTCAATTTTTTTAATTGTTGAAAATAAAACAAAAAATATTTATTTTATAAATAACAAATAATATATTTTAATAAGATAAGACATCTCGTTTCTTTTTAAAAAGAAAATTGAGGCTCAAAACACCTCGCTTATGCCTCGCCCGCCTTGGGTTTTTAAAAACTTTGAGTAAAAGGATATGAAAATTTAAATAAAATTGAGTCGTAATTGCTTACCAAGATGATGAGAGCAAGAACACTTCCTATGTGATTCGTGGTGCAGTGTTGCTGTTGCAGAGAAGAGTAATAACCTTGATGATGAGAGCAAGAACACTTTCAAAGGAGGGAAGAAAAAAGAGAGGAAGGAGATGAAGGAGGACACAAGATCGTTGTGACTCTCTATAACAACTTGCGTGTATCTTTCATGGGTATGCTGTGACGCAACAAACACCTTTCATTTCATATGAAGCGTATCCTTGATTCGTATGCAGTGTAACAAACACCTTTCATTCATATGAAGCATATCTTTGATTTATATGCAGTGTAACGACACCCGTGTGACTCTGTAACAACTGTGTATCTTTGTTTCGTATGTATTCTGTCGCATTGTAACAAAACACCAAGGATTTTTCTAACAACAACCTGTAAATTATGTTAGTCTCGTAATGCAGATGTTGCTGAAAGTTTAATAATCAACTAAAGTAATAGAGCGATTATTTTTATATAATAAAACAAAAGGAAAGAAAAAAAAGGGAAAATTACTGTTCACCCCTCGTAATTTTCAAAACTTCCCAAAAACCCCCTCCAACTTTTGCACACCCCGGACAACCCTCCGTTATATTTTACATTCCTTTTAACCCCCTACCGTAAGTTGAAGTGGGTCCACGATATGAAAATCTTTTTTGCCCTTGCAAAAGGTGGGAAAAAAATGGCGCCCAATCATAACTTTCTTTTATGCATAGTTTTTTTCAATGCCTCGCTTGCTTTTTCTCAAACAAAGTTTAGAAGGCTCATATCTTGTTCTTCTTGTTCTTCTTCTTCTTCTTCTTCTTCTTCTTCTTCTTCTTCTTCTTCTTCTTCTTTTTCTTCTTCTCATTTGGTGTATTCAATTTTAGCTCTTCCGATTAAATTATGGAGAGTTTTTGTGCTATTGCTAGATACAACGAGGGAGGGACGAGTGCTAATGTTCACTGCAACGACTTCTTGGGAATCAAGTGTTAGCTAAAAATATGTGAGCGATGGGGTCTCGATATTTCCCGTGTCGTGGTGAAGTTTATCACACCCGATGGACATAAAAGCGGTATGTCTCATATAAAACGAGGTTGACTTCCAGCAGCATGTGTCACGTGCACTCCATCTTCAAATGTTCATTGTTGATCTTGTTGTTGAGACAGATGATGTGGCATCGTGATCCTCACCGAAAAAACGAGTTCTTCTCGTTGTAAGTTTCTTCTCGCTTATGTTTATATAGTTGTAGAAGTTAATTATTGTTTATTATCCCTCATCACTGCTTTACATTTATCAAGTTTCCATTTAAACACTATTGTCTCCGATTAACTTATTAACTTATTATTTAACTTTTTGTTTTAACGCTTTAAGATTTATGTTTATCGCTTAAATATTTTTGTGTCTCGCTTTAAATATTGATCGTGTTCGTTTAAACTAAAAGTGTTGGCAGGAATCTGTAATCCGGCAGCTTGCTCCACATCATGGCGAGCCTGAGGGTGTGGCATGACTTCCTTCCTCATCCGATCAAGCTGAAGTGTTGTCGCTGGATATTGGACAATGTTTTGAAGGCGTTGAACATTTCGAGACGCACTTAGGAATTTTGCAATCAAAAAGGAATTTTGACATCAAATTATCGAAGAACGAGAAACACCGGGTGATCGTGGAAGGAAGCTTCGACTTCAAAAAATGGCGATAAAGGAAGCTATATTCCCCATACCGGACAATGACAGTCGATGGATGAAAAATCGTGAATCTGCTTTGCGATCACTGTGGCGAGAAGGCAACTGCGGTGTCTTAGACGAAAGAGGATCGAGTCGTGAGCGTCCCGAGGTCCGCGAAGTTGCGTTGTAGCCATTGCCACGCTTTCGTGTCACAATCGCAAATCGTGGAATGAATCATGTCCGACTAGGCATTGTGTATATACTTCTTATTATTGTTTAAATATTGAACTTTATATTTAAATATATCTCTTACGCTTTTTAAATATTTTATTCTACTGCTTTAACTATTATTTTTTTATAGTTTAAAAATAAATTTGTATCCGCTTAAAATGTACAACGGGATGGTGCTAGCGGTTCCCTGCTGCACTAATACACGCCGGTTCCCCAAGCCGCTTTCCACTCCCGTCGCACATAAAAAAATCGGAACATTACATTACACTCTATAAGAGATTATTAAGTAATAAGGATATTTTTAAAGCATGAAAAATATAAAGTATATTTTTTTGTTGTAATTACATTGATATTATTAAATAATAAGGATATTTTTAAACAGGAAAAATATTAAATTTAAACAGAGAAACCTAAACTTAAACAGACAAAACGAAAGTTAAAGGGCAAAAAGTTATCATTATACAGCTTAAAAATGAATGTTGATATTAGCCGATAATGAAAATGAAAATGAAATGGAACCCTACCCGATAATGTACCTCGCGGACTACAATATCATCCAACAAGAACATAACCTCAAAACGAAAGCATGAATGAATTTAATTGAATTTAGATAAATGTACATTTACATTGACAAAAATTTGTCATGTTCTTCGAAAAATGAATTGAATTTAAAACCGGTTTACATTTGAAACTATTACACCTATACAATGACTATGACCCCGCTATGCACACTCTCCTCCGGTTCGCTTTTACACAAGAAAACGGAGTTTAAACAATTACATTGATATTTACACAATGAACTATATACTTAAACACTGAAAAGTGTATGTTAAACAATGAATCTGGATTATTAAAGAAAGAATCGTGTATACAAATATAGAAAGAATGACTAAGAACCCGCTTGCAAAGACTCCCCTCTGGCTGTGATGCCGGGCTGCCTCCCTCCCTAAGTATGCGGAAACATACCTTAATCGCAGATAAGGGACGTCGATCCACGGTACCCGTAGCTTCTCACCGGGCGAGTAATCGCTCGATAAACCGCATGACATAGACGCCTGCAATGACACTTCCTTTTTTTCTCGCCGTGGGGCTTCAGTGTCGTGAACAAGCGGTACTTTTGCGTCGCCGACTCGCCCTAACTCCATGTCGATACAGATGTCGAATAGGTTCCGTTGTCGAGATATACAAGTTCATATTAGAATGCCGATTATTTACCGAACACTATTACACAAACACAAATTATGAAAGCACTTACCATTTCTAGCGCTGCTTTTTATCGTATTCTTCGCTTTGGCATGAAGAATAATGCCTGTATTCTTGTTTTTCATTGTCAAAGACGACGACATGGAAGTGGCCACTCATAATTATCGGGAGGATGACGATGTCCACTTCATGCAAGTTGCGCGCGACATCTCCAATCATAGCCATCGTGGATTCATGTGCGTCGTCGCCCTGCTTTGACATGAACAAGGTCAGTTGGTCGGTGATGGAGGCGCGCCTCTTATAACGATATGACACTACGCTCATCGCCTTTTTGCAAGATACATACGAATGCGCTCCATCACATCGCCTCGTGACCATCTCCTTCCCCTCGAGCAGGTCGAATAGATTGGCCCGTGTGGTGCTGACAGAGTCATTCTTCCACACGACAGTGCTGTGGTTGAACGGAACAAAGACATGTAAACAATGTTGTAAGTATAAAATTAAACGTTAAAGTATAAACTTTAAATTCTATATTGAATGTTTAAACGGTAACGGTAATATTTAAAGGGTATCACTTATAAGTTAAATGTTATCTGTAAATTTTAAACGTTAACGCTCCTACTTAAATGGTAACTAAAACAGTTTAAACAATATCATAAAAACTTCAAACTTACTTGTCCATAGGGCAGTTGAGGAAGATCCTTATCAACTCCTGCTCGTACTTATTGAGGCGCGATTGGCCAACGTATTTTTTTTTCTTCGGAATGAAGACTTTCCGAAGTTCTTCTACTTTTTTATTGGCTTCCTTTAATGGGGGCACGACGGCAGCATCAACGGGAGACACTTCCTTACATGCTTCTTGTTCTTGTGGGATTGTGTCTGCCTTCGATGCGGCACGGTCAGCCGTTGGTTCCACCGTGAATTCCACTTCGTTGAGGATAGACTCAACGACCTTCTCAACCGTGAGTTCCACGGCAGCAGCATCAATGGGAGACACAACGTTGTCTGGTTGTTCTTCTTCATGGATTGTGTCCATCTTTGATGCCGCACTGTCAGGCGCCGGTTCCACCGTATGCATGATGTCGTCAACAACAGAGTCGACGATCTTTTCCACCGCGGCAAACTCAGCGCCATCTTCAATCTCCTCCACCGTGATGGGCATGTCATCAACGTTAACAACATCAGCCGCCGATGGTGCTGCTGCCGATGGTGCTGCTATTATTTCATCGTCAGCCGGCACGGGTGGAGACGGAGGCATTATTGTTTTCCTCTTTTTTGCAAGCTTCTTCGAATGAGGCCGTCTTTGAAGGGCCACCCCGATGATGTCCTCGTCGTCGAACCTCGACGGCGATCGACCGATTAGCGATCGCGTGACCGGCCTTCCAATGCCTCCACCCGAGCGACAAGTCGAGGGAACTCGGTCATCAAAATCTGGCAAGCCTGCATGAGAGTTGCAGTGACATCCTCGCCTAGTGCCGGCAGGGGAGCTGCCACGTTCGGGGCTGACACGGTCGGGGGGGAAGCCACGGTCGGGCGGGGTGGGGGAGGGCTTCTCCGGCCTCGACGAATGCGTTTTGGCCTGGAAGCAGGAGAACGGCGTCCAGCGCGCAAGGAAGAGGTTGCCCTCTCATCTTTCCTTTGAGCAAGCGGTTCCGGAGCAATAGCATCCGACCGACGGTCGGCCCGAACAAATACTTCTTCATCAGCATTCGCCGGAACCAGCTCAGGAAACTAGCATGTGTAAAGCAAACAATCTTAGCGAAATTATTTAGTTTAAACAATTAAAACTATATTTACACATGTAACTCGTATATTTAAACGTTATAACCTATTGTGTTAAACAGTAAACAAACAAATTAAACATTAAACTAAAAGTTTAAACGGTAGTTGAACAAAGTTAAACGGTAAGTTATAATGTTAAACGATAGATGAATAAAGTTAAACGGTAAATGATATGGTTAAACGTTAACGTCTACAGTTAAACAAAATATTTTTGAATTATTACCTCTTTTCCTTCGAGAGATGACAAACTCGTCTCTATCGTCGCTTGCTTCCGGTAAGTATTTTCACCGTAGCACAGCATCCTTGGGATCTTGCAGAAACGGACTTTCTTTCCGGTTCCGGTCAGCTCATAAAACCAGATGTTAAGCGCTACCGTGCAACCCTTAACATACCCGGTGTTGGTCTTCTTCCCCGCGCATCTAGATTGCACTCGGGTAGCGGCTTGTGGTATGTCCTCCATAAGCCACTTGTGCGTCGCTTGCGCCCATGCGTAGCGCCCCATTCCAGGTAGATCATCGACATAATCAACGATCCAGTTAGGAACCGAGCAGGAGGTATTTGGGAAGAGGATTGTACCCAGGAGGTACACCATCAGTAGTTTGGCAAAATTCTCCTCTTCTCCCCTCTGTCCAACGAGTTGCTGAAGAGTGCTCCTGATGGAGTCTCTGTGTCTCTCGTACGTCTTCGATAAATACCTCTCTTCGAAAGCTGACCGTGTTTTCTTCTTCTGAAACACGACTGCCTCCCCATCGCAACGCAGGCCAAGAACGATTGCCACATCTTCAGGCCTGAAAGTCAGCATGCTTTCCCCGATCCTGAATTTATTGGTGCGGTTATCGTATCTCTGCAACAGAGAGTCAAGAAGGGCCCGCTCTTGGTATACAGCTTCCAACTCAGTAAATGCTGTGAACGGTGTCCTTCGGATGATCTCCCAGTGTCGAGGGATCATGTGAACTTTCAATTCAGCCACGGTCTCCACTACCGGTGTCAAGTAGCATCGCCCATTAACTAGATTGACCGCCATAATCACAAGCCTGCGACAATAACAGCACATTGTTAAGCGGAAATGTAATTTGTTAAACGGTAAACACTCAGTTCTTAAACACTGATATCATTTTTTAAGCAGTGACGTATACTATTAAACAGAGATACAAATAATTAAACGGAGACGAACTAACTTAAACGGTAAAGCTCATTGTTTAAACGGAGACCTCATTTTTACAACTGCAACCATATCAACTGAAAGGGTAAACGTAGATTATAAACATTACACAAAGCACAACAATCGGAAAACCATTTCGATCGTATACATAGACGAAAATGTAAAACAAAACAAAAACCCTAGCCGAGACATCTCCCTGCAGACTAACAAAACCCCAGCCGATTAATCCCCCTGAAAGCTTCAATGTCTTCCAACAAAAACAAAATCACAAACCAAAACCGAAAAATGTCTCTTCGTAATGTAATAGTTAACAAAAACCATAATGAATACCTTAGACTCGCAGTGACTGAAATGCCGAATACTTGCACGGGACTTCTTCTTCGAGACGCCGGTGGAAAGGGAAGAGTGCCGGTGGGAAGAGAAGAGCTGGAGACGCGAGTTGAGCTGGAGTCGCGAGTTGAGAGAAGACAAGCAGCTGTAATGCCTAAGAAAAACCCACCCACTTCCTCTCACACCGCCGAAATGGGTGCAGCCACGACTTCCCGTGCAAGGGCATTTTCGTCCATAAAATTTTAAATACACTCCGTTTAATGCCGTTACGTACTTTGGGGGTTTCAAAATCATGGAGTTGAAAAGGAAGGGGTTTTTGGGTATTCCGAAACTATGGGGGTTTGTTTGGCAATTTGGCAAAGTTGTAGGGTTTTTTTGGCAATTTCCACAAAAAAAAATCAGAGAAGTAATTTATATACCAGAATCACTCAAATATAACCCCGTTTTTTATTCTATGATAAATATAAAAAAATAATTTTAAGCAAGAAACTAGCTAGTTTAATTGTACAAATATATATATATATATATATATTTAACTCCAGGGATTCAAAAAAACGAAGAAAAACTAGTATTCATTTTAATCATTTTAAAAGTTTATAAAATAACAAAATCTATGTCTAATAGATAATTTTTGAAATACCGGTCTTCTAAGATGAAAACCAGATTCTTGATATAACCGGGCCCTAGTTCAATTCTAAGATTAGCAATTTTTTTTTTACATTAACCATAAAAAAATATAAAAAATCTCAAATATGTAAATGAATCAAACTAATCATGCCCGGTGCTTAAATTTATTTAGGTCTCCCTAAAGACATGAAAGAATACTTGGATGGCATCCTGGCAGGATAAGCACAAAAATACACACATAGAACACTTATGCTAATGCAAACAAACACAATTTACTAAAAAAACATTTACTACACACTGTAGGAAGATAATTGCCTGCAACAAAAGTAATGATGGGGACTACAAGTTTTAAAATAACTAATTAATAAAAATTTTAAATAATAAAGTACATTTTAAATTTTTTTATAACAATAAGAAAAATAATTAAAATTAATTAATATATCAAAATAAATATTTTTATCAAAATTTAGATTTCTTTATGACAGAAAGATTTTAAGATAATTAATAGAATTTTTAAAAATTAGTTAGTAAAATATGACTGATTAAGCATTGAAATAAAATATTTAATATGAATTATTTTAAAATTTAAAAATTAACTAAGATTAAATTACATTGATTAAATATTAAATTAAAATATTTTTTTATTATAATAATTATTATTTAAAAAATCTAAAGATGAGGATTTTAAAAAATAAATGGCCTAAAATAATTGCTTCATTGGCCTTACTCTTGAGTTGAAGTTGGTCTAATTTATAATTGTAAAAATATAGATAATCTTTTAAATTAAAGAATTCAAGTAATTGCTTTATTGGCTTACCCTTGAGTTGATGTTTTCTGATTTTTAATTGTAAAAATATAGACAATATTTTA
The DNA here is from genome assembly GCF_009730915.1 of Dioscorea cayenensis subsp. rotundata. Classification (NCBI taxonomy): domain Eukaryota; kingdom Viridiplantae; phylum Streptophyta; class Magnoliopsida; order Dioscoreales; family Dioscoreaceae; genus Dioscorea; species Dioscorea cayenensis. The sequence continues at coordinate 3,539,208 of NC_052472.1, read as the reverse complement.
AATTAAAAAATTCTCATTTAAAAGCATATATAATTTAATATTTTATTTGAATTCATTTAAATAATTTTAAAAAAATAATTTTTATAAATTATTTACATTTAAAATCTTATTAGTTACAAAATAAATTAATATTTAAATATTTTTGAAAAATAATAAATTTCATTTAAAATGCTATTTAAATTAATCATAATTAAAAAAATAATTTATTTATAAATCAAAGCTTAGTATTTCTCAATTCCCTAAATCAATGCACATTAATCAATCATACATATTTTTTACAAATTTTCTCAAAAGTTATTAAAAAAGCAAACTCAACAAAAACATATAATAAATAAGAAATAAATAAATAAATAAATCATTCAACTGAAAAAATAAAAATAAAAAGATAATGAAAATATAAAAATATAAAAAATATATAAAGATAAAAAAAAATTAAAAATTTAAAAAAATATATTTAAAAAACTTTGAAAGGGGCAGGACAGAAAGGGGAGGGGAAGGGCTAGGGCGAAAGGGGGGAAGGAGTAGACAGGGTCAACAGGTCACACCGGCGACAAGGGGGCCCCTCCCTCCTTGTCATTCCACCGCTGCTAGGAGAAAAGGGATGCATCACCGCTGAAAAAGACCCACCCAACCCATTTTAAACAGCAATATGCCGATATATATATTACATATGGAAAACCATGAAATCAATGAGAGACCATTAACAAAAGTGCCGTGTTATACGTATAGAGATTAAAAAAAAATTAAGGTACCTCCATCCTTTCCTTGTAAATTGTTTTATTTTTATCTTATTATAATTTATATATATATATATATATATATATTTTTTTTTTACAGATGAAAAACCATGAAATCAATGAGAGACCATTAACAAAAGTGTCGTGTTATACGTATAGAGATTAAAAAAATTAAAGGTACCTCCATCCTTTTCCTTGTAAATTGTTTTTATTTTTTTATCTTATTATAATTTATATATATATATATATATATATATTTTACAGATGAAAAACCATGAAATCATTGAGAGACCATTAACAAAAGTGCCATGATATCATTTGCTATTGCTTGAAAATAATCCCATTGTCTTCAAAAATAAAAACAAGTTTAGCCAAGTCCAAATCTCACTACACTGATTTATATTTTTAGAGGTATATTTGTAGAGGGGGTTTCTAAAAATCGGCTCCATAAATAAAATTAAAAAAATCATCCCAATTTTAGACCCTGTTTAAAACAACCGCATGAAAAACAAGTTGGATTTCATTCAGAATGTTCGCTTGCCTTCTTTGTTGAATATATACACACTCATATATATATATATATATTTTCAGATAAGTTTATTTTCCTTGAATAAGCCTAGCAAAGCATGTAATTTTATCTATAATATTATTTTAAAATTAATGTAATACTTACACGTAATGAATTAATTTAAATATGAATTCAATTAATTATATTCTATTAGAGGGTTGTAGTGTGTATATATATACACATGGGGTATATATCCCTTTCTATTAATAATATGCATTTTGAGATTAGAGGAGTTCATAGTTCGACCAAGTAAAAAAAAAATTTCTCATGTAGTTAATCGACTTTGAAAAACATAAAAAATAAAGAATAATTTATGGTAAGAACGATCAACATATATAAATATATAAATTTGTGTATGAAAAGTAAAATTATTTTCAATATATGGAAAATTGATATGATATTTTCATAATCTTTTAAATCAAACTAAACTTTGAAACCAAATTTATAATTTAAAAAATATTTGTAATTGAAAAAAGTATTGATAGTTTCAAGTAATAAATAAAACTTTGAATTATTTACTACTAATCAGACACAAACTATCCTTTATGTTGTACCAAAACTTTAAAACAAATTGTAATTTCAAAAATATTAGTAATTCAAAAACATTATTGATATTTTGAGATATTGACAAAACTTTGATTAACATAATACTAATCAAACACAAACTAGAAACTTAAATAATAAATAAAAACAAAGCCATGGGAGAAATTGGGACTTTGTGGAGTAGGTGATTGGATTATCATAATCCTTTGCTAATAGCAATTGCATCAACTATTTGTAGGCATTCTCCAAAAATACTAACAAGGTAATATAATCTAATTGTTTGGCTTATTTGATTTAGATATCCTATAATAATATATTAGTATATATATACACTCACATATATATAACATATTCATTATTCATTATTCACTCTGCTATATAAACAACAATTTTAATCCATATCTGAAACTATGTTAATTAATAGATTGGGGGTATTTTTTTAAAAAAAACTCCTAATTTGGTCTTTAAAATAGGGTTTAAAAAAATGGAGAATCATTCAATGGGTCAATAATGGAAAAAAACCAATAAACAAATTTTTAAAATTTAGATTAAGTTTGTTATTTTCCAAAGCTTGAATAAATTAAGTTTTAAGGATAATTATGTCTTTGGTACAAACACTATTATTAAAATAATCTATTGCTATATTAGTATATATATACACTCACATATATATATATATATACCATATTCATTATTCATTATTCACTTTGCTATATAAACAACAATTTTAATCCATATCTGAACTATGTTAATTAATAGATTGGGGGTATTTTTTTTTAAAAAAAACTCCTAATTTGGTCTTTAAAATAGTTTTTAAAAGAAATGGAGAATCATTCAATGGGTCAATAATGGAAAAAACCAATAAACAATTTTTTAAAATTTAGATTAAGTTTGATATTTTCCAAAGCTTGAATAAATTAAGTTTCAAGGATAATTATGTCTTTGGTACAAACATAATTATTAAAATAATCTATTGCGTTCATTTCTCCCGTGCATAGCACGGGATTAACACTATTATATATTATTTTAAAAAAAGCAGGCGGCCATGCCCCTCGGCCACCCTTAGTTTCGCCCTTGGCCCCACGGGGTCGCTTGCAGCTCTTCCGAGGTCCGCAAGCGGATCCCGAGCCAGGAGATACTTTCATCGAGGAAATCCGGGTGGGAGAGCGCTTAAATGTGTGCGCACTCTTTCGCAAACCCGGTGGTGACCATTTGGGTAGCGATCAAGTGGAGATCGGCGATGGTGCTCGTCGGGATGGCGTCGATAATAATATTGTAGTCGGCGACGGGGTAAGCCACGGGGATGCGATCCACCTCGTTTGAATCACTCTCCTCATCACCAGAGTCAATTGTGCTGGTGGGTTGCTCGATAAGCATCCGGAATTCCTCCTGCCGAAGCATGCACTACTGAAGAAGATCATCAGCGCTGGGATGAAGAGCCACACCAGCGATCAGATCATCAAGGGCATATAGGAACTCAAATGCAGCACCGGAGTCAGACCAGATGGGACGATTAGAAGAAACATATGTGCGAAGCAGGAGTTCCAGTGATGACAACGCCGGGTGCTCATCCGAGAGCTTCTCGAGGGAGAAGCGACCATCAAAGTTGGAGAAGATTTGGAGGATGTCATCGGCCATGGTGTCAGTCAGTCCTAAGGTTCTCGCGATGTGGCGGGCCATGGCAATAAGCTTGTCCTCGCTGTTTTCCCCTATTCTCTCCATTCTCAATCTTGAACTTCAAATCAGGTACGATTTTCGTCTTCTACTTCTTGTCGTCTTCGGACATGGGCGAGAATTAGGGTTAGGGTATGGAAGAGAAGAACGAGTGGTTGGAGAAAAAGAACGCAGATAAGGGTCTGCTTGGTTGGAGCTAAACGGAGGTAAGGTAAGGTAAAGATTTTTAAAAACCCATGTTTGGGAGGAAGGTTTTTGAGGTAAGGGTTTAAGGGGTTAGATGAAGCTTTTAAAACCTCCATTTAACCCCCATTTCTCAACACTCCAAAATGGTGGGTTGGGGAGGTCTTGGGGGAATATATATTTTTTATGGATCAAAATACCCCTTATACTTCAAACAAATTCTAGGGTTTTATAAAAATCAAAATATACACCATTTATATTTTTTGTGGACCAAAATACCATTTTATATTTTTTGTGGACTAAAATACCCTTATATTTTTTTTGGACCAAAATACCCCTTATATTTTTTTAGGACCAAAATGCCCTTATAATTTTTTGGACCAAAATACCCCTCAATAATATTTACTTTATCACAATTTATTTATTTTATTTGTTTTAAAAAAAATCAAACATTTATTAGTTGGTAGTTAATATTGTCATACTTTATAATAATATTAATTACTCTAGTGATAATATTAATTAATTAATTTCATTCTACAAAATGAAATCTTATAATAATAAAGGGAGAGGTTTATGTAAACAATGGAGAAAATTATGTAAGTTTCAAATAATTTAGTAAATGAAGTTATAACTTTGTCTTTTCCTCCAAGGGTAATTTAGTAATATTAATATATAACCTTATATCCAATTACCTTCCAAACCAAACACAACAAGATTTCAAAACCCTCATTTACTTTACCTTGACCTAAGTAAGGAAGGGTTTAAAACCTCCTTTAACTTTTCATTACTATCATTAACCTTACTTTACAAAACTTTTTTATACCTCCATTCAAGCAAAACCTAAAAAGAAACGAAGGAGGAGTGGGGGTGGGGTCAGTGATGACGGTATCGTGCCCCGCGGATGAGTTGAAAATTAGACTCAATTCGGTCGTTGCTTCACACGTGTAACTAAATATTAACTGGTTAAGTGCATGTCATTTCACACGTGTAACTAAATATTAACTGGTTTGAAGATCCTGAAGCTGGGGAGATCTGACCGTTGAAATGAACGGTGAGGATAAAGGGTAGTCATAGTAGTACTCGGGAGAAGAGAAAAATAAAAAGGATGAGAGTCGTGGCGTGTACCATGAGTGGTTGTACAGCTCCGTATGGCCACGTGGAGATTTTTGATTGGATTTTTTTTAAGTTTCACTGTTTGTGCTCAAACACCAACCCTTCAAATCAGGTAATAAATATATATAATTTCATCAAATCTTGAGGGCTCCTTGGCAATGGCTATTGAATCTACCGTTTCAGTTGTTGATGGGAAATTTATAAATCTAAAGATTCAAACCATATGAATATACTGCAATTTGAGTATGTAGTGAATACCCTTTGTGTGAGTAATCAATCACTCATGTTTTTCCTCATAATCTATTTTAAACTCACTTGCATTTATTTTAATTTTCGTTGTCATTGCTCCTCAACCTTTTAATTATATTGTAAATGTAAAATAAGTACAATGACAAGAACATGAACATGTGTAGAGAAAATAAAGAAGAAGAACAATTTTGGTATTATATGAATTTAAAAAATTGATTTGATATTTATAGGAGCCGGAAATTCTTTTCCCCCAAATATAAATGTAATTGATGTTGTTTATTGAGTGTAGAAAAATTTAGATATATAATATATATATTGTAAATTATGTACATTTACCAACATGTATGCATTTAATTTAATTTAATCTATGTGACTTAAAGGTCTTCCATAGACCAAGAATGAAGACCATATGAATTTTTTGGCGGACAAATAGAAGATGGCCCTGCGTGCTTGTTACATTTTTATGACTTTTTCTACATAATATTAAATTTATGCATTGAACTTGTTTGAATGTGTGATCGTGAAGTTATTAATACATTAGGATTCATTTTTAGAATAATTCCAGTAGTACATCATTTGCATAAATTGAAAGTTTGACTTTTAAGACGAGCAGATCAAATACGGAACAAAAGTCTTCTGCCACTTAAATCAGGTAAATTTTTTTATAGGGTATTAAACTATAACACTTTTTTATTTTGGGGTCCAAACTTCAATTTGAATCAAAAATGGTTATTCAATTTTAATTTTATTTCACTAGATGGTCACCCAAGGGAATCCGGTCTATTTTTGATGATCTGTTGTTGAAATTTCTTTGTTAGCAAATAAGATGAAATTGATAGTTGGGCGGATAGTGTGTCATGTATGTCCTGACAGAGAATTTTCAGTATCTACATTATAAAAAAAATGTCGGAATCTCTCGAGTAACCACTCAATAAAATAAAATTGAAGTTGAATAATCATTTTGATTAAAATTGAGGTTTGAACCACAGAAAAGACAATAGTTTGATATCCTACCAAAAACTTTACCCCATTTAAATCATATACATTTTGTTAATAATAATTAAACCAAAAGAAAAACTCATCAAATCAGAAGGAAAACATAACATTTTATTATTCAAGCTTCTATCTTATGGTCCAAACTCTAGAATCACATGTCCCATGATACGTTATGCAATTTGCGTATAATTCCTCCAAGTTGGATTGAGATAGGTTCCATGTTAGTCTACTTTTAATTTAGGGCAATAATTTAAATTTAATTCAGAATAATAAAATTATTTTTTTTTCATGTAACAATTAGAAGATTCACCGAAAACCTCTTGGTCTATCAGCACAGTATTCTTTTGCATAGGGTGTATGTTTGAGTGAAGATTTAAAATTGAACTCCAAAACACACGCAAGATAAGAGCACATATGTCATGAGCTATTAACTCAATATCTTCCATATTTTATGCACATCTCTGATTTTTTTTAAATGAAGCCCACTTGTCACTTATTTTTTTTTAAAAAAAAAGACAATTAGACGATTCACAAATTAAAAATAAAAAAAGGCTCCTGATCAACACAAAACAACTATATGCTCAAATTTTCCTCTTTCTCAAAATAATTATAACTTTATGCACTTTCTCACACCAATAATAAGAGCATTTTGCATTGAATTCTATCTATTCATCTATTTTGGTTATTGAACCCTTCTAATTGGGTAATAAGAGAGGCTTAACTCCACAATCCACCTTCTCTGACTTGATAATTAATAGTTCATTTTTTTATCTCATAATTTGAGAGTTTGAATTCTATAAATTCATAATCAAGCTTTTAAATAGTGACTTGGTGATTTTATCAATATAGATTTTCTCAATGCATATTATTTCCATATGAAGTACATTTCAACATGAGAAAATGAATATCCAAAAGTGACAAATTCAAATAATTTAGGTTAACAATTTGGTTTTGGGATTAATGCAGAATTTAAATGTGAACAAAAAATTTCACAAAAATTCTTTTTAAAGAAAGGTATTTTTTTTTTAAAAAAAAAGTGGATAAACCACATACTTGAAAGGTAAAATTCTAATTCTTTGTCTTGAGTTGGAAAAAGAATAAGTAACCAACCTTCTTGTGAAAGGTTGTCTCCATAAAAGTTTGTATTTAAGATATAGAATTTAATCATCGTTATTACTATATATATACACCACTTATGCATGATGAAAATTTATTGATAGTTCCACATACTTGAAAAAATAACTTAAAACTCCAATATACAATATATATTATTTTTCGTAAATAACCGTGAGAGGTAAAAAAAAAATATTTTTTTAAAAAAATGGATAAACTACTTAAATTAAATTTAAAAAGAGTATAAGAGAGACTATAACAACAAGAACAAAATAGAAAAATACAATGAAAGGTGAAAAAGGGTTTATTAATATTGTTGAGATTTCCCCTTCTATTCTTGTTTGATTTTTAAGATAGTTTAACCAGTTATGATCATGATTCGAAGTAGATAAATATTTTTTAATCATATAGATTTATATATTTTTATGCCAACATTTATGCGATTGTCCCTTGGATCTATTTTTTTTTAATTTTTTGTGATTTTATAAGTATTAATTAAATGGAGGTTGTAGAGAACGCTCAATAAGACACCAATGCAACCATAGTTCAGGCAAGACAATGGAGTGCAAAATAAATCATACAACTCTGTGTTGAAGCTGGCTAAAGTTAAACAAGATAGAAGAAAAAGTATGCACATAAACTTATTGTTCCAATATGTAAATCTCATACATTATTCATTGATTTGTAGCACATAGATAGGCTAGTTACATAGCAAAATATATGCATACTAGCATGAAAATAGCCAACTGCTAAGACTAGGAAAACATGGAGAAAGAGGTAATGCATCCTTAAAGACCATGAAGTAATTTTTTGCTTGACTTATTCTTAAACATTTTCATGTTCTGAACAACCCAGTTGAGTTCAGTGAAATCAAAGTTTATTTAACACCGCATTTAGTTTGATTTGCAACAAAATAAAACTGCAAAAGAGGCAATCAACACTAATTACAAGACTGACAGAAAAAAGTTAATCCATATTTCTTCTTAGATTTGAGTAATGAAATCTTGAACCTCCAGCTGTGTTGTGGTGGAATAACAATTGACCCGAATCTCTCAAGAATGACAGAATATTTACGCTATTAATTCAAATCCAAGCAAAGAGAGTGCCAAGCATTGAGAATTTGCTGGAGAAAATTGAATTCTGCTTGCCTTTTCTCCTGGAGACAAAATTATACTCAAAAGAAGTCTGCATTGGGTTGAACAAATTATATATAAGATATACTTTTCATTCTTATTAGAGAGGGGAAAAACAGTTCATCAATTTGCATCATAACTGAAGTGCTTTGAAACAATGAAAAAAGTTATGAATGTGGTGGTGAGGCAATAAATTTTAACTCATGATAAGTGGTGAAGTAGAACATGATTGTAAATTATACTCTAACTTAATATGAACATTTTCCTTAGAAAAGAAAACTTTAAAGAGAGAAGCGACTAAGCCACAATTTCATTAAAAGAAGTAGGAAGACCAATATAATCAGATATTAAGTTGTGTTAACAAATAAAAATAAAAATACAAGCCATTAAGGCACATACATGATGAACCAACCATAATGAGAAGAGTATTGATTAAATAACATCAAACAGTCATAAAATGGATGCGATTTATAATGGCAACGATCATGTTCTGATTGAACAAAAATACTACTTTATAGTTAACTTACTTGTATAGTATCACTGTCATAGAGAAATTTGTGATAGGTTTCTTCATATTTTGCCATCAGCAATCACAATTAATCTGAAGAGCTTCCAACATAGAACGGTTGAGCAGAAGTTGATAGAAAAAAAAATGTGGATTTTTTCCTGGCATAACATTAGATTGGTCAAGTGAAATTGGAGGTAATATTATAAACAATTCAAATGAAAAAAAACAGAGTGACAAGTGAAGGCAGCATTGGATCCATACCCTTCAGATATACAGTTGATGCGGGATGTGTTGAATCATTTGCCATTCAAGAGACCCGTCTTGCCGGCACCGTTCTGTCAAGCTTCGTTCGCATTGTATCAAGTACAACTTTTTAAGTGAGGATGGAAGGTTGTCCTGCGGCAGTGAATGGATCTTTGGGCATGCTTTAAAGATCAATTGTTTAAATAAAGGAAGACGAGGCAACCAAGCAGATAGAGTTTCCAGATCTTCGCAAGAATCTATTTCCATCTTCTGTAGGTTTGGCAGCCGGAGTCCGTCCTCTATTATCTCCTCCTCCGCCTCTGTACCCCAGGATCTGAATTTGCGGAACAATCTAATTGTCAACTCGTTCAATAATGGAAGATAAGGCCACCAAGCAGGAAAAGTTTCTAGATCTTGGCAAGAATCTATTTCCATATGTTGTAGGTTTGGCGGTGGAGTCTGCATCTTACATTATCTCCTCCTCCTCCTCCATACCCAAGGATCGAAATTTTGGACAGTCCATAATGATCAATTCCTTTAATAAAGGAAGACGAGGCGACCAAGCAGGCAGAGTTTCGGATCTTCGCAAGAATATATTTCCATCTTCATGGGTTTGGCAGTAGGAGTCTGTCCTCTATTATCTCCTTTTCCTCCGTACCCTAGGATCTGAATTTGGGACACAATCTAATTGTCAACTCGTTCAATAAAAAGGAAGGCGAGGCAACTAAGTAGGAAGAGTTTCCAGATCTTTGCACCAACTTATATCCATATGTTGTAGGTTTCGCAGCGGGAGTTCGTCCTCTGTTATCTCCTCCTCCTCCTCCATACCCCAAGATCTTAATTTGGGACAGTCCATAATGATCAATTCCTTTAATAAAGGAAGACGAGGCGACCAAGCAGGCAGATTTTCAAGATCTTCGCAAGAATATATTTACATCTTCTATAGGTTTGGCAGCAGGAGTCTGTCCTCTATTATCTCCTCCTCCTCCGTACCCTATGATCTGAATTTGGGACACAATCTAATTGTTAACTCGTTCAATAAAGGAAGATGAGGCAACCAAGCAGGAAGAGTTTCCAGATCTTCGCACCAACTTATATCCATATGTTGTAGGTATGGCAGTGGGAGTCCGTCCTCTATTATCTCCTCCTCCTCCTCCATACCCCAGGGATCGAAATTTTTGGACAGATCCATAATGATCAATTCCTTTAATAAAGGAAGACGAGGCGACCAAGCAGGCAGAGTTTCCAGATCTTCGCAAGAATATATTTCCATCTTCTGTAGGTTTGGCAGTAGGAGTCTGTCCTCTATTATCTCCTTTTCCTCCGTACCCTAGGATCTGAATTTGGGACACAATCTAATTGTCAACTCGTTCAATAAAGGAAGACGAGGCAACTAAGTAGGAAGAGTTTCCAGATCTTTGCACCAACTTATATCCATATGTTGTAGGTTTCGCAGCGGGAGTTCGTCCTCTGTTATCTCCTCCTCCTCCTCCATACCCCAAGATCTTAATTTGGGATGATCCATAATGATCAATTCCTTTAATAAAAGGAAGGCGAGAGCGACCAAGCGGTGATTTTCAAGATCTTCGCAAGAATATATTTCCATCTTCTATAGGTTTGGCAGCAGGAGTCTGTCCTCTATTATCTCCTCCTCCTCCGTACCCTAGGATCTGAATTTGGGACACAATCTAATTGTCAACTCTTTTAATAAAGGAAGATGAGGCAACCAAGCGGGGAAGAGTTTCCAGATCTTCGCACCAACTTATATCCATATGTTGTAGGTATGGCAGTGGGAGTCCGTCCTCTATTATCTCCTCCTCCTCCTCCATACCCCAGGATCAGAATTTTGGACAGTCCATAATGATTAATTCCTTTAATAAAGGAAGACGAGGCGACCAAGCAGGCAGAGTTTCCAGATCTTCGCAAGAATATATTTCCATCTTTTGTAGGTTTGGCAGTAGGAGTCTGTCGTCTATTATCTCCTTTTCCTCCGTACCCTAGGATCTGAATTTGGGACACAATCTAATTGTCAACTCATTCAATAAAGGAAGATGAGGCAACCAAGCAGGAAGAGTTTTTAGATCTTCGCACCAACTTATATCCATATGTTGTAGGTTTGGCAGTGGGAGTCCGTCCTCTGTTATCTCTTCCTCCTCCTCCGTACCCCAGGATCAGAATTTGGGACAGTCCATAATGATCAATTCCTTCAATAAAGGAAGACTAGGCAACCAAGCAAGTAGAGTTTCCAGATCTTCACAAGAATATATTTCCATCTTCTGTAGGTTTGGCATCGGGAGTCCGTCTTTTGTTATCTCTTCCTCCTCCATACCCCATGATTTAAATTTGGGACACATACTAATTGTCAACTTGTTCAATATAGGAAGACGAGGCAACCAAGCAGGTAGAGTTTCCAAATCACCGCACACCCTTATTTCCATATGTTGTAGGTTTGGCAGCGGGAGTCCATCCTTTGTTATCTCTTCCTCCTCTGTACTCCAGGATCTGAATTTGGGACAGAAGCTAATGATCAATTTCTCCAATAAGGAAAGATGAGGCAACCAAGCGTGCGAGTTTCCGGATCTTTTGCAAGAATATATTTCCATACTCTGCAGGGTTTTGGCAGGGGACGAGTCCATCCTTTGTTATCTCTTCCTCCTCCGTAGCCCAGGATCTGAATTTGGGACAGAAGCTAATGATCAATTTCTCCAACAAGGGAAGACGAGGGAACCAAGCAGGCAGAGTTTCCAGATCAAAGCAAGAATATATTTCCATATGTTGTAGGTTTGGCAGATAGAGTCCATCCTCTATTATCTGCTTCTCTGTACTCCAGGATTTGAATTTGAGACAATTATTAATGATCAATTGGTTCAATAAAGGAAGATGATGCAACCAAGCAGGTAGAGTTTCCAAAACATTGCAATATATTATTTCCATAAGCTGTAGTTTTGGTTGCTGGAGTCTGTCTTTTGTCCTTTGTTATCTCCACTTTTGTACCACAGGATCTGGATTTGCGGCAGTTAGAAATAGACAATTGTTTTAGAGAAAGGAGGGCTTGTAAACCCTCCAATAATATCAGCTCATTACAAACAAAAATTTCTAAATTCATGAGAGCATGCAGAGTGGCCATGACTTTTGCAGGAAAAGTTTGAATCTTTGCCCCATGCAAGAGCAAATCCGACAGAGAAGAGACGCCATTGAGACGTTGGTCAAACACCACATGACTATTTTTAATTTTTAGGTACTTTATTGCTGAAAAAAGGGCAGATGTAATCCATTCACTTCAATCTCCTTAATTGTGAGGCTCGTAAACTTGGGAAAGTGGATGTGATTTTGTCCCGTCACTGATGATGATGATGACGACATGCCCTCAAAAGATAGTGTTCCATGCCATGCATCAAGGGATGTCAGGGATGGATACATCTCAATCATGGAATAATCAACCTCAATTGTCATGTTCTCAATGTTAGATAACTCCAGTGATTTAAGGGAAGGTAACAACCAGAACCCAGCTCACCGGACCCGGTGCGCAGACAAGCGGCCTCAGACCCACAAGGTGTGAGCCCCATAGGCCTGCAAGGCCTCAGAAAATGATTCAAGACAGACAAATCTATAACAACCCAACTGAGTTACCGGATTACCAACTCTACAAAGCACACATTAATACTAGGATACAGAAATCCAAAATACAAAATATAGGAATACAGGGATAGACAATGACAAGAACTCAAAATTTACAACGGATAAGACAACATCTACAAACAATCTTTCAAGATCCACGCTGGTCTCTCACTCTTGATCTGAAAAGGATTCAAAACAAATCCATGAGCTCACTAGCCCAGGAAGTAATCCAAAAATTATTTTAAAACAACAAGGTTTATAAATCTTCAATTTAAATGCCGAGAACAATTAAGCTTTTTAACTCAGACTGAATAGAGTTTACAAATAAATAGCCTGTTAGGGGTATAATTCTCAAATATTGCCATTAACCAAAACATTGTAGGTAAAAGAATTATCAGTTTTCAAAACTGTCAAACAGAGATTTAGTAAATCGTCAGATATAAGCATAGGTCTCCAAAGCATAGTTAGACTAAGCTAGAAATTTCAGAGGTATGTTTCAATTATACCGGATTTCTAGAATATTACAAGTTTTCGAAACAAAAATTTTAAATAACTTATAGAGTATAATATTCTAATAAAAGAATATATTTAAATATGGCATTCACCAACAATTGAAAACCAAAAACGTGATCTCAAGATGCAAAAACTTCAAGGCAGGATAAAAAGTGTTCTTGAGATATACTCGGAAATTGAAAACACATAAATAGTGTAATTGAAAGAAAATCAGAATCAAAAGTCAAAGCAGAGATTAACAGGTTTTAGTGTATGTCTCCAAATTCACTGTAAAATGCCAAAGGTCATTTGTTTATCCTCGGTGACAGACCCGAGCCAAAATAACAGAAATTATTTATTTACCCTCGGCGACCCGAGACTGAATACCAGGTGGCCTTTGATTCTTTCACCGAATAAACACTGTGCGAAACTGTAGTCTCATTTTACCAAAATTACTTGTCGACAAGGTCAGGGTTTAACACCCCACTGACAGGGTTACATATCGCTCATTTGGAGACCAAAATATTCAGATACAAAAAAATATTCGCAAAATACAAGTTCAGAAATTTCTAAAATTCCTCAAGTTCATATATATTAAAAAATAAATATAAATATCAAAATCTCACTTGAGGGAAAATAACTCGATAACCATAAATGAAATATAAACATTTAAGCACATGAAATATTTAAAATTATTCAAAACACCAGCTCCTTCAAAACTAAATTAAATGATTATATAAATAAATCAATCAATAAATAAAGGAATTAACTTAGTCAATCCAAAAGATAGCAGAATTATCAACCCATGCCTACAAACAAATGAATTTTTATAAATGTTGAAGTAATCATTTGAATATAATCGCACACTTAGTATAAATAATAAATTAATAACCAAGTTAAAATGAATAGCAATCCTTTAATTAGCATTACACCGATGTAGATTTACCAGTCAACAACTAAATAAAATAAATTAATTAAAGAAAATGCCTCAAAATTCATATTCCAAATAAATAATTTCAATATTAACAAAAATAATAGATATTCAAAATAAAATAACAAAATACTAGATAATTATTTTACCGAATAAAATAATTTCTCAAATACTGAAAATACAGAGTTATAGGTGGATTACTTAGCTGGTATTGCCTAAGTGCAAAATGAGATCCAAGACCACTCCCTAAAACGATCCTAAAACCCAATGATTTACCAAAGTTAGAACAAAATCACTCTAATCACAAGTTTAAATACTAACCAAATATTTTTTTTTACATTCTCTAGAGAGAGAAACCAAAATAAATAAATAAATAAATAAAATGAGTGTCTGCATGTATTGTAGCAGGAACTCACCCAGGAAATTAAATACATCTCAAATGCTTAACCAATTAACATGATTAAAATTAAAGTGATCCAATGCTTAACCTCCAACCATTTGACATTTGCCTTGAACTAATATTCAACTTGATGAGAAATCTCCACCATCCAATCTAAACACATTCCACTACAATGCTTCCCTCATTCTCTTAAACTATTACTACTAATAATCACAAGAAATATACATTGCTTTTAGCTTTGCAATATCATTCCACCAACTTAACAAATGTTGTACAACTAGACCCATAGAATAAGGGTATATATATAACTACTTATACATATCCAACATATGAAAATAAAAAGAATTTCAAAAGAAGGATGAGGGATGCAGTCAACATAGATTTTCCTATACTAAAAACTCTAATGTACACCAGCTGAAACCTAAATAAACTTGGAAGAATACATGTATAACTATAGATCATGAAAGTTTCACATTAATCCTTCTATGGAGCTATACACAATCATGAAGTCCAACAACCATAAGAACATCCATACATTAAAGACATACCAAAACTTATCGAAGTATGGTTAGGGACTTACTTCGATGCCTAGAAAAGAGAGAAGTGAAGAGAGATGAAAGGAGAAACCATATGAAATCCAAGCTTCAAAACCTCCTAGAGCTAGCAACCACCACAACCAAATAATAGAAAGAAGAAGAAGCAAATGGATAAGAAGAAAACAATAAAGTTAAATGGCTCGATTATCAAAGGCATAGATGATTACTTTGGAAGAGTGATAAGATGAGGTGAAGAAAACTTGCAACTACGACTACCAGGTTCAGCACCGGAAGTTCGCAGGAGGAGATCGCAGCTCTCTCTCTCTCTCTCTCTCTCTCTCTAAAATGATAGAAGAAAGGATGCTAAAGGCTCGGGCTCCATTGTCAATAACAAGATGGCAACAAGGACAAGTTTAAGGCAAGCTTCATGAAATTATGCAAAAGTTTGCACAATTTTGGCCAGGAATCTCGGGCTCTCATGGCTTTTACAAATAAATGAGGACAAGGAAGCTGGGGCCTACAGAGGAAGAATCTGTTGTAACTGGGGAAGAAGAGCTTGGAGGTTGGAGTTATAAATGGAGGCATCTATGTTCTGTTCATCAATGCAAACACGTTCTGATTCACTCTTAAATTTCACATTCATTTGCACTGGAATACAACAATTTGGAGGAAGTCTTGATATTAGGAACTTCCTTCCTCCACGTTTATATATATCATGCATAGAAAAACAATTAATGAAAAGGGAAGTATATATATATAACAATCATAACAAGGTTTATGAAATAGTACCATGATAATGTCATGCAACTTTTGGAGAAGAAAGTCTTGATACTCAGTAATGTTGAATTCTAACTTTCTTGTTGGTTTGTCATAGAAGTTTAAGATCATGTCATTAGTACCTACACTAGTAACTATCAAAGAATTGGAAATAATGTTGCTGGCCTCTGCATCACCTGCAATCTATTCAAGCTTGTTAATGTATGATTCAAACATCTTTACTTGTTTTGCAATTGTCATTGTTCTTGGCCAGGCAGATGTCACGTCATCCAAACTTGAACCAGCCGACGTGAAACTGACACCGGTTCGAAGATCATTGGTTGTCAAGTCTGGGTCTAGAAATGGTGGTAAATGGTCATTTAAACCAAGTGCAGATGACAACAAATCCGGGACAAGACAATCATTGGAGAACCTCCCGGAGGCCGTATGACTGGAGAAATCTCAGCCATAGGGGTGGTGGTTACTACGGAAGAGCATCGGAAGGTGGCGGTTGCTTCATGTGTCCACTATAGAGTCTCCGAAAACTAAAATGGCTGAGAATTTAGGAGATTTTTCATTGTCTTTAGAGCTGCAAGTTAAGGTTATAGCATGGAGGTAGAATAAGAACAAGATGAGGTTGTTGTGTGCCATGACTTGAGCTTGGTACAGAGGAAGTAGAGATTAGAAACTTATAATGGCTATGGTTAATAAATTAGGAGTGAAAGTTATGCAAATATTTAATGTTGTTCTTATACGTAATGTGTGATGATTATTTCCTCTTGATTAGGAATGACTTAGTTGTTCCTTTCTACATGTCATTCACCAAAATTAATCTATTCCAATTTGGAGGTTTTGGTTTCAATGCGGAAACAAAATGAAGCATAGTATGATGCTATCCATGACTTCAAGCACATGCTTTCATGTTCTGTGCTTATAAATCAAGCAAGGGCATGCCAGCACACTGATAATGAGTTCATCTGGCAAGTAATCTAACACCAAACAAATGAACAAATGTTATTTTGGATATATCCTTTCCTACCATACATTTTGACAATGTACACACTGTATGTCGATCTAACAAACTGATGTATAAATTTGTCCCTAGACTGAAGAGAGCTAGCCATTATATTGAATGAAAATAACAGTCAGTTGTTAGATATCTGGACTGAATTTGATCGAAAGCCGGGAAGGAAGATATCTTCAAGAAGATTCTAAGTTTGAATTTGGAAGCTCTAACTCGGCCAGCGCTTGTTCTTCGATCAAACCATAATCACATTCTTGTCTCATTGGTCTAATATAGTCTAAGTTCTTCGAGTCAATGCTCACGGTGACCACTCCATGTGGCTCAAGGTTCCGAGCATCTTCGCATTAGGATTCTGCAACTAAAATGAGAAGTCTGAAGAGCTTCCAAATTCAAAGCCAGCATTTCCATCTGGTTTTTCATCATCTATAACCCTTAACACGTCTTCAATATCAAACATCTCTTCTGGTAAGTCAAAACTGTTAGTAATAATCGATCTAATCAAATTAGGGTTAGAAAAATCGTTCTAATCAAATTAGGACTATCAATTACAATTAATTGATATTTAATCAATAATTAATTAATTATCAAGGATCGATCACATGAACACATGAATATATGTGAAAGATTAGGGTTACCTCACAAAGATTTCACAAGCGCAAAATCCTCCAACGCACACACACAATGTTCTCGAACTGATGGCTTCTTTTTCTCCAAACAACCAATGTGAATATTAGGGTTTTTGCCGTAGCCATGATGGCAATCACAAATTAATTGATTGAAAAATCCTAATCTCATATCACATATTTATAGGGAGTATATATTCGGATAAGGTAAGAACATGTAGCATGGACCCGTTTGGGGATCACTACATCTTTTAGCAAATTAGTCCATACTAATTTTTATAATCACAATCATGTCCATCAACAAATTGCAATTTAATCCAAAGATTAGAGATATTCATATGTGAGACCCCTAATATAATATTTTACATATTAGTCCTTTTATCAATAAATATTCCATATAAGTGGGATAATTAGACCACTAGTGGCACTGTCGATCTCCACTTATATGTGTGTTTCTTTACACTATTGGACATAAAAAAATTTAAGAAAAATTTATAGTAATATATATTTTATATATAATAAAATACTTTCAAAAAATTAACCTGCCGGATTTTATCCAACACATAAGAAACACAATCTTGAATATTCTCTCCTACAATAGGAGTGATAGATCCCATCTTGGATGAATACAAACCTTCATGTATTTATTATATAACCCAATGTGTCCGTATATAGCCTTTAATTAGCATCACCGGTTGACACTATCAAAGTAATATAATTTATACATAAGATTTAATAACATCCTTAGGTGATAAGGACTTTCTGGTAACAGAATAACTCTTTTGTTCTATGATAGTGTTTGGTCTAAGAGTTCTGTATGGTCCAGTTTAATATTTGTCAACTCCAAATATCCACAATGTTACGAAGAGTCTTCACTCTAGTGGCTGAGACATACCACTCTATCACATATAGTAATACAACATGTGACAACCAATAATAAATACAAAATCATATTTTATCTCATAGGTTGTGAACTATTTTGGGTTGCAAGGAACATAAATAATCATGTCTCACTTTAATGATTTCTATCATTAATTTGAAATCTATACAGTGCAAGCCCATAATAATATATCATCAAACATGAATAATACAATACCCATAATTATGCATGCAATGAAATAAAACTATTTTATTATTAAACAATAACTAAAATTGGCTTTGTAGGGCATACTAGTTTTTTAAAAACTACTATAATGTTCATTCTGATCCATATTGGCTTCTGCCTTGGTAACTTCACCAGCTTCAGAGCTTCTTACTTAACTGTTATCTTCTACTTCAAGTTTTGGAACAATCTTGGTCTTAGGCAAGTCTGAGGTATATAAATCATGTGAATAATGCGTTGTAGTTGTTGAGTCATATGAGTCTGATTTTGTCAAAGAGGACTCCATAGTCGAGCTGCTTTGGTCGGGGGAGGTTTAGACGGCCACAAGGGCCATACATTGCCTTTGCGACTTGATCGTAGGCTTAAAGCAGACTCCAATGCAGTTGTGAAGGTCCCAAGCCATAAACGATTTACTCAGTGTGGCTCTTGGATTACAGCAACCCATTTACCCCATGTCTACTTTCTTACACCACGATAATTGTATTGAGCATTATCTGGGCCTTCTTTTCCTTGCATGCAACCCATTCTTCGAGCCCCTTCACGAGCACCCCCACGAGAACATCTTTCGTCATCCTTAGAAGAATCTAGCTGTTGATTCAGTTCTTTCCATTTAGCAAGTGTTTGGGCTAAGGAATCAGGGCCACCGCGCCTCCTTCGAACTCTTCTATTTCTGAGATAGAAGGTGGGCAACTATTAGGCTTTTGAAAAGAAAGACTAGATGGCTGCATGTAATCAACACTTCAAATTCGTGAGGTCACCAATGAAAATACGAGTTCATATCCACTGGTTCTGGAACTAGGGAATACACTAGTTACACACAAACAATAATCGAACAAATAACACAATAAGAAAATTATGAAAGTCATACGTAAACAAGCATTCTCAGTAGCACAAACCCTGAGGAGACATCGTCCTAATCGTAGCCATTATTCATTTGCTTGAGTGGAAACCCCAAGGAGAGGAGATATTAGAATCCTAAGCGCCCACAACTCCCTCTCCCTCTCCCTCTCCCTCCCACTCCCCTCCTCGCCGCAAGATCGACCTCGCCAAAAACCCTTAAACCTAATCCCCGACCCAGCTTCTCTTCTAGTGATAGCGGCTGGTTCTCCAGTGATGATGAGATTTTACACCCGATCTCTTCGACCAAACCTCTTTCTCTTACCCATAACTATTGAGATGATGAAGATGACGATGATGAAATCACCAAAACCCTAATTCCTTCTTCACCAGCTCAATGGACACCATTGATCTCAGGAAGGAGGTGGAGAAATTGACATTCAAGGCGGAGATCCATGGCGAGATGATTGTGGAGAAGAATCTATACGAGCCCTGTGATCTCGAAGAGCTCTTGCATTTTCTTTCAATATCTCAACTCTCGTCATCACCACCGTGCCATTATCTCCGCCTTCTCCTAGATTTGGGATGCTCTCTTTCCGGCCACCACCGCCGGCGAGCAACACCCTCGTTGTTCATTGTTCTTCTCCTTTTATAAAAACAATTATGTTTTTAATAAAAATAATAATATTATACGTATATATCCTCCTAAAAAATTATATTTATGTCATCAACCCATCAACAACACTGATATTAATTTTATAAAAAAAGGAAACAAAACTTCCATTTTTCCTTGCATCATAAAGGCATATTTGTGTTAATATTGGTGTTTTAGTGGGGGTTTATAGATATTTACTTGAGGTAATGGTTTATTTATTCACTGGCAGTATGATCATTTTCACAAATGTTTAAATGTAAATCTGATTTTAAAGTAGTGTGTTGTTCCAAATTTGCTTACTAGAACATGCAATTGACAGTATGATCATTGTAAACCATTGAGCATGCAAATATTTTAACCTTTCATCATAATCTGGCTTGTTTGATTATTATAATCAGGTTGGTAGGTCTTCCATTGATGAACACTTGTTGTTTAATTTTGTTCTACTCAAGATGAGTTACAAGCCGTTGATGGAGTTCAACCTGTTTCTAGATGCTGCCAAGAGTATAGCTTATGACTCAATTCACCAATGTATTTAGGATTTTATTTAATTTAATTAAAAAGATTGAGATACATCTGTTCTATCACTACATGCTTTAAAAAGTGAGATCATGAGGACCATGTTTAGGAAATAATTGCCATGGTCATTGTTCTTAGGTTTTATGATTTTATGACTGTTTTTATTTTGTTACAGAAAACAAGTCTTGTTTTTCTTGTTGGAAACCAATAGAGGTTTTAAAATTAATAATCAAGAGGTGCAAAAAGGCAAGTCTTGAATATGTGAATAACCATCTAAAACATTGTAGAAGAACCGTACAAGTGCCAGAAATGTGGAGAAATTGACTAGTTTCACCATTTCTGAGACCTGAGTCCATCTTTGTAAGAAACCTTGCATATGTAAGTGAGTGTTTTCTAACCTAGAGGATGTGATACTGAATGGCAGGAAGAAATAATTCTAAAACTCACTTGCAAATTGGAAATATATATATATATATATATTGGTAAAAAAAATGCAATTTTTTGGTATTCTATTAAGTGGAATTTGCTATTATTATGATATGAAGGGATTGTGTGGTGAAGATAGTAGCTTTTCCCTATTGTGGTGTATCCTAGAGTTATTTGTTTTATTTTCTTATTTTCACGTAAAACTGTTCTGAGGTAGTTCTCACTTGATGTTTTGTTCATTTAGGTTTTGGGTATATGCTACTATCTATTTCTTTACAGGACATCTGACTTTATATTTTGTTGAAACAAGTGGGCAAACAAGCATCATGTATTCTTTTCATTCATCCCTTATTTATAAGGACTTGTGGTTCATTTGTGAAAGTTTTCTTTCTAATTTGGCAAACATTGTTATTAGAGGGTCTCTTTGTTGAGCCTTTAGATATTCTCTTGTTGATATGTTGAGAAATATGGAAAGCAACTCTTCAATGGATTGTATTTCCCATTTTATTTAAAAGAACAATAGCTGCTATAATATGATTTTGACGACATCAGGACAATGCGTAACTGCAGAAGATTTTTCTCTAAAATATTGACTGAATTGGTATACTGCATCATTTATCTGAGCTCTTTGCATGCATACTTGCCTGAAGCATAACTACTGATTTCAATTGGACAAGCATATTAGTACTATAGTTAGGAGGGAAAGAACATAATTCTGGATGTTTTCCTGTTTATCACAATATGGCTAAGGATTTTGTGGTGGTTGGATAAGCATACTTGTCACGCCCCAACCTGGCTCGCCGGACCCGTCGCGCAGACAAACGGCCGTAGACCCACAGGGCATAAAGCCCATAAGCCTGCAAAGACGCACAACCTAATTCAGATAAGATAACTTGTAACAAACCAACTGAGGAAGGAAAAAGAAAATATATAAACAAAGGTACAGAAATACAAGACAGTCTTACAGATACAAGAATCCAAAGTACAAATACAGGTTTTCACAAATTTCAAGAAAATGACAACCCTAGTGGATCCATCCTAGCACTAACTAAACATCACTAGTCTTAAGCACAACAACCTTAGAATTCAAAACATAAAAAGATAGAAGAAGAGAGGCTGAGTAACTTGGTTACTCAGTGAATGGGGCGAAAACAAGTTGAAAACTCATAAATACCAGCAAAAATACGGAAAATGGTTATCTAAACATTTCCAAAACATAAAATTGCTCCAACCAGAAAATTTAGAAGTGTGTTTCAAGCATATCAAATTTTCAAAATAATACAAATCTCTGAAATTATAATTTAACAAAATGCAGAGTATAATATTCTAATAAAAGAATACTTCCATGCTAATCACAAAAATTTAAAACCCAGAATACGATCTCAGAAATATAACTTCAAGACTAAACAAAAAGTTCGTATCCTTGCAAATAATCAAAATCAAAACAATAAAGCAAAAGGTAACATATTTCAGTATATGTCTCCAAATTCACTGTAGATGCGGAGGTTGTATGTTTACCTTCGTGACTCGAGCCGAGATAACAGAGGTCATTTATTTACCCTACTTGACCCGAGAATGAATATCGATGGTCGTTGATTATTTCACGGAATGAGACACGGCTGAAACTGCAGTCTCATTTTTTTCCGAATTTTTTTATCGACAAGGTCAGGGTTTAACCCCCACTAACATGTTTGCATATCGCTCAATTAAAGACCAAATCGTTTAGACATATTTGAAAGCCAAAATACAGAATATTCACAAGTATTTCCCAAAATATTCACACGAGCAAAAAATACAAAATTTCATAATCCCACTCTAGGGAAAAATAACTCGAATAAATGTAAAATTATTTACAAATAGTATATAAATGAATAAATCGTCAAATAAAAACCAATCACCTTGAAAGTTTACACTCTTAAGGTCTTGGCATAATATCAATTCTAACACGTTTCATTTCTCAACACATAACTCCAAGATCAAAAAAAAAAATTTTAAGATATTTGGCAGTATCAAACTTAGGACAATCAAGAATATTTTTCCTTGTCGAATCATTCACAAAATTTAGTCTCCAGAAGTGAGAAAAATCATGCTAAACCTGAAGATTTTCTGTAGAGACATCATCTTGTACAAGTCT
This sequence comes from Dioscorea cayenensis subsp. rotundata, assembly GCF_009730915.1. Lineage (NCBI taxonomy): Eukaryota > Viridiplantae > Streptophyta > Magnoliopsida > Dioscoreales > Dioscoreaceae > Dioscorea > Dioscorea cayenensis. Next base: position 3,516,095 of record NC_052472.1, on the reverse strand, counting down.
TTTAGTAGATCGTAACTTCTAATCTACAAATCCAATAACTTGAAATTTTGTAGATTGAAGGTCAAGGTAATAAGGAATATTTTCTATACTGAGCACTTTGTCTCATTTTACTTATTAAGTCCGGAATTTGTCTATAAATCCATAAGTCCATACAATATTATTTTTAGGACATGTCAAATAGAATGGATCATATCTCATAGAGTGTACGCCCAGTAAATATGAAATTTGGCAGATAGATAGATCAAATAAATCATTACAACTTTTCAATTTTAATCTTCTACAATTTCCGCCTCTATGACCTCTGAATTCAGGTCACAATTTCCACTCAACTCATTATCGTAACTTGCAAATTAACTCTAGTAATTCCAAGCATGAAGCTTACAATGTAAAGGTCTCAAATATGTAGGGTAATATCCCAATAACCCTTGAAATATTATCTCTAAGCTCTAAGCCACCAAATGATCTAATTTACTTCCAAAGTGCATCCTCACAATTTCAGTAACAATATCATCAAGGAGTGGCTATCCCCATCCTAGACAATAAATCAAAACATGAAATTCAAGACTCAATCTTGCCTCATGGTTGTAGTACAACATTTCTCTTGACTTATTTACTTATGACATTCACCCATATTAGCATTTCTTCCAAGCACCAATATGTCACTTGGACATCAATTCAACATTATCTACGATCAACATACATCCTTCAAAACATATATGGCATCCAATATACATTAACTTCATGAACTTTGATCTTATCATCATACCAAAACATGATCACAATCCTATCGCATAAGAATACATAGATCTTATAAACAAATGGGTGGTCAAACAAATATTTAAAAGATGATTGGATGTTCAACACAACCATATTTTCAAAAAATTCTGAAAATAAGGACATAAATAAAAATGAAATGATATACAGAAAATATTAGTAGACTACTTACAATATTCGTAACAAAATAAGCCTACAAAGGCTAGAACATCAAATTCCTTCCATCAAAATTCAATCACAATAAGTAGCTCATAATTAACCTCAATGCCAAGGCCATAAACACCAACACACAAGTAAATCGGACGGGTGTGCTATAGTGATAACTATAGTAACATTGGCCCTTAATTCCTCACATACATACATATATCATCAATCATGTCTCTCTTTTATTTCCACACACTAGCATGCTCAACAATTCCATATTGAGAGTATTACATTGACAAAGGCTATAATTACATATATATCCAATCCACACCCATGGTTTTTCCCATCATTTCAATTTTATCAACAATGCATCTTATCATAATTATCATTTAAAACAAGTTATCAATTCGAAGACATAAACCTAATTTTCCCCCTCCAATATTAAACTAACCTTGAAACATCATGCAACATCAACCATTGTATGCTATATAAAGCAATTATCCCAATTATGATTTAACATTAGTTCAAGATCACCTCTAATATCAAAGATGCAATAACACCAAAAGCAACTCACCAACTTTTTCATTTTCTTTTACCTAACATAATTATCATGTCACCTCACCCTTAAAATACATTCATGCTTTTGCATTGTTTTACATAGGTTTCCATCAATGCCTTACTTTTAAATATGAGCATACATCTCTCCCCCTTTCTCTAACTCCTTCACATAATAGAACACATAAAAAAACAAACAAAAAAACAATCTCTCCCATATCCAAACCAACTAATTACATAAGTATAAGTACCTCACATAATCAAATTTCATATGCCAACATGCTCAAACACTTGTAATTTACATCCATAAATAAACATGCACACACTCTTCACAAATCTAAGACTATTTTCTATTTCAAAAGTAGATGTAGGGAAAATAATGCCTTCTTTTCACCAATGTAACAATCTATATTAACAATTTCACACGCACCTCATATAAGCATATATACCCATGCCATTAACATTAATATACAAAAATCTCACACATAGCATCATCTCCAACAATCCAAATCAACAATTCACCATATCTAGTACAAAAGGTTCACACACCTCTTTTTGCACCAAGTATGATAAATAAACCTCCCTCCCAAAGGTCATTAGTTTTCCTCATCAACCACATGCCACAATCATCAAGTTGACTATACAAAACAAAATGAATTGACAAATAGGATAATAATGAGTCAACATATATATATATATATATATATATATATATATATACAAGCCTTAAACTTCAATAGAATCATCAAATAAATTCATGAAAATCTCTCATGTAAACATATTATGATAATCCATCAAAAGCTAACCAAAATTCCAATATAATAAATCACATCAAAACAACACCAAATCAAGCAAATACATGATGAAAAAGTTGAAATAGATCAAAAGGAAATTCGGTTAGCCTACTCACCTTTCTTCCTCATATCCTTCTCACTTCAATGGATCTAGGAAAACAAAAGAGAGGAGATGGAGACCAACTAGGGTTAAGATCAACAAAATAAGCAAAGAGATAATTTAAACCTAAGGGAAATTAAAGTATTTATTTACCTTTAATCATACAGTAATGGGCATAAAAAAACTGGGTTATAACAATACTGATAAGCTATTTTTGAGGAAAAGAATATAATTTCAGATGTTTCCCTGTTTATTAATACATATTTAATTACAAAGCGAGCACTCTAAAGTACTTGGTTGCTTGGACGGCTCTCTATAATCGGTGTTACCTTTTATTTTAGAAGTTTTATTAGTTGAAGTAGACTAACTTTCTATGTCGCGTATAATAAGCTAGGGATGTAAGTGGGGCGGGGAATCCCCGTTCCCCGCGGGGCCCCGCCCCGACGTGGTGGGGATTCCCCGAAACTTCACCCTCGCAGGGAGGGGAGCGGGGAAAAATTGCTCCCTGCCTAGCACGGCGGGGCGGGGTGGGGAATGGTCTCCCATCCCACTGGGGATCCCCGCCTCCCGCCTGAACCCCGCTGAGGAACCCCCATGCCCCGATGGATTCCCCGAAAAAAATATATTATATATTTTTATTATATTTATTAATGATTATTTCAATATTAATATAATATTATATATATAATCAATAAATATTTATTTGTTAATATTTTTTTATTTATTAAAAAGTTTTTAGTATATATAACTTTCATATTTAATAGAAACTTAATTTAAAAATAACTAAGTTTAAATATAATTGTAACAATAAATTTGAAAATAACGTTATATATTATTTATTTAGTGGTGGAATTGGATTCTCAATATAAAATGATTTGGAGAAAAGAGGAAACAAATTGATGGAAGCATGAAATTATTGTGCTAGTTTTGCATTATAAATTTTATATAATTGATTTGTAATTTTAATTTAATTTTAAAATTTATGTTATTTGTATTAATTAATTTGTACCTTTTAATGTTGTTGTTTCATCAAACATTATATTATGACTTGTTAGGAGAAATATTTTTGTGTGAATTTTTTTATTTTATATATGATGTGTATGTTGTAAAAAAAAACGTTTTGGTTGAGAATTTTTTTATTTTATTTCATCATACATTATATTTTTATATTTTTCAATTGTATATAGCATCTTTAGCATATGTGTAACATAAATGCATTAGAAATCTTATAGTTATTTACAGAAAATTTTTATATCAATGTTTTGGGCGGGGTGGGGATTCCCTGTGAGGCGGGAATCCCCGCGGGGGAGTGAGCGGGGGGGATTTTTCCCCCGCGGGGAATTTTAAACCGGGGAATCCCCGCCCCGTGGAGAGCGGGGATGGGGACGGGGATCCCATCCCCCCCTCCCCCACTGCCATTCCTATAATAAGCTGACTATCTTTTGTATTTTTATACACCCCCCACTGCCATTCCTATAATAAGCTGACTATCTTTTGTATTTTTATACACCTCCAATCAAAGTGGGACCTTTTCCCAATGATGACAAACCCTAGCAGGGAAATTCAACCTAGAAAACAATAAGGTTGTAATTGTCAAACTTTTTTTTTTGGGTTGGCTATCAAGTAGAGTGATTGTAGTTGAACACGAAACTTCAAATGTTTGTGGAATTAAGTGCTAAGACACAGATATTAAACTTAATATGGGTTTCTTTTAACTGTATGCAGGCCATATTGGAGATGCTACTTTCCAAATACCCAAGCAATTATTTATGTTGTCGATTCAAGTGATGTTGATAGACTAGTCACTGCTAAGGAAGAATTTCATGCTATTCTGGAGGTATGCAACATGTTTGTGTGATACTCTGTCCATCATGGCTAAATTATACTATTTCAAGTGAACTTTTAATCATTTGTTATTTTGACAACGAGCTTGAGAAGGAAACTGTGCTCGACCAAGCATCACATTTGGTGTTGTCACGGACAAACCAATTAGATCAAATGAATGATTATAGCATGTCTATTTTTAAATAGTTATGATAGTTTCTATTTTCATGCCATTTTTATTTTTAATTTGGAATTTTGTCTTGCAGGCATAGCGTTATCATTTATGATATTTAGTGCTTACCCACAAAATGATAGCAGGAGTTAAGTTTTTCTTTCTTTTATATCTTTCCCAAGAGGATGTGCTAAAAGGTGTTGTGGTCCTGGTATATGAAAACAAGTAGGTGTGGATAGTGTTTTTGCTTTTGATTTTATTTATTTATTTATTTATTTTGGGTGTATTTTCTTTGAAGAATTATATACAACATCATAACAACACTCATTGAACATCTATTGCATTTTTGGTAAATCATGTGGGAAGGTTCTGCTTTTTTGGAAATTTTTAGCATTTTACCATTTGAGAGACTCATGTATTATTATTTTATGCTTATTGTTGGGATCCACTTTGAACTTGAGTATACTCCCAATGATAAATGACTTATACTACAGAATGTGACCTTCTCTGAGGTGGTGGTAGAATATTTTTCCCTCATGAATATCCTAAGCTAAGAACATTTCAACTGAGGTTTGTTTTTAGATGGTTTAAAATTTGTTCATCTAGCATTGAACATGAATTGGTTGAGAACAAATATATTTGTTACTATGTCCAATCAAATCTAGACTAAACTGAATTGTTTATTTGTGCATTTATTTATTTTTTCCAGCAATGTGTGTGTGTGTGTGTTGGGTGTGTAATTGGCTCTTTCTGCATTCACTGCTAATGGAACAGTTTGTGTGGTGCTAAGGTAATGGTTTTGGTCATGTAATGATGATTGCAAATGTGAAATATGCTTTTGGAAAGAAGAGTAGAGATGGAAAGTCAGCACTTTTACTGCTATCGACAAAAGTACAGTGCGTTTATATTGGCCGGTGTCATGGCGCTCCCGATCGCACCAACGATCCATCGTACAGTGCTCGTCATGCCACCAAGGCGACAAGCCAGCCTTCGAAAACCTGTGTTGAAAAAAGCCCAAGAAACAAGCAAGGCAAGTATGTCTATCAAGTAAACAAGGCATACAAGAAAACAAACATCATCAAAGACATCCTACAACCAGGTCTAGGGTCCAAGGAGTCCCACCCGCCACCATGTCAAAGATACAAGGCACACAAGATAGGGAAATAGAGAGAAAAGATAAACTCTCAATTAAGCAAGCCGGATTACACCATAAGCCACCATGACTTAGCCAAGACCTTCATTCTCCCAATGAAGATGAACAAAGCCACAATAGCTAGCTACCCCAAGTAAGCCAGTCCCTAGTTCTCTAGTTATCTTTACCAAGAGAGAAGGAGGGGGTATTTATAGCCAAACCCCTCCATTAGATGATGACATCGAGCTCCTAATCCAACGGGCAAGATGGGTTAAGTTGTCTCATTACAACAAACATAGTGCTACGACGAGAAAACCTCGCTCAGGCCCTCGCACTCATCCAGCCCCCATCAGGATCGAGCTATAGTCTCGCACAATGGCACTGTTCACATGCCAGATCATGTCTCGGTATCACCCGGCCAACGCGCCCCACTCTGCCGGTAGCGCCTGCCCGTCAGCCCAAATTGTGCCGATGCTCATCGGTAGCTAGTCCGGCTCTCGCCCATCCTCTCGATGAATGACAGCTCGTGAACGCCACGCCTCGCATCATGTTGGCTCACAGCTGTCTAAGAGCTCTCGCTCTGCTCACGTGATCTGCTGGCCGACCGTACAAGTCCATATCGACCATACCGCTTGCACTTATGCTGATCCAGTTCATTGGTACATACTTAGCCAAATATCGGTCCCTCAACCTATGATCATATCGATCCCGATTCCTCGGTCGTGATCCCATGGCCACGCGCATCATGCCATGCACGCTGGTTAGCGAGCTCTCGGTAACCCGTGGCACCATGCCCGCATACCACTCGCTCGGCACTCCCGGCTGGGATTCTTGATCATGCGAGACCGTAATCAAACGATATAGGCCACCGGACGACTAATGTCTTATTTAGACTTGGAGTTTGACCAATCTTGGCTTCATCGGTCATCCTCCCTCGTCACGGAACCACCCTCCGCCGAGCGCATAAGGTAGAACCTTTACAGCCGGCTAATTGACATAGGCTTGTTTTCTTTGACCTGGATGGGGGCCAACTTATGAAGAAAACTCAGACGACTGGTCCTAATTAATGCTTTTTACACATGAGCCCGCATGCACACACACAAAACCAGTCTGGACTTACAGGTTTGTTTGCATGCTTTCTGGAAATCATATTTCAATCTACTTATACTTTTAGCAGGGATTATATTTTCATAGCAATATAAGTCTCCTATGAACTCCAAAGTTTTCTCTTCTAAATTCTTTTGTACTGATCCTGCTAGTCTCTAGCCAATGGCAGATGCCAAGCTTATAGATTACAAAGTCTACATCATCTATTTACTATGTGTTATGTTGGTAATTTCTTCTTTCTTACCATGTATGGAGCGCTTTGGATGCTGAACTCTGTAAGTATGTTGATGATACTTATCTGAAATTAACCTATGCAGTTTATTGCACAAGGGGGGAAAGATGTGGAGGGGCCTGGTGCCAGCTTTGAGTTCTCCGTGGTTATTTCCACTGCCAGACACAACCCACAAAACTTCTGGTGTCTTATACTAGTCTCCATTTTTTTTCTTTACTTCTATTTGAGGACTTGTTGAATGTAGCATATTTCTTTGAATGGGTAATCTTTCTTGAAGGCATTTTTTTTTGTGTGTCTTCCTAGGATATTCTTGCAGATGTTGTAAGCATGCAAAATCATGTTATATTAGATATAAAAATATGGGTTACCAACATTTTAAGCATGCAAATATAATGATCTTACAGATAGAAAATTTACCTTGATTATCTTTACTGTATTTGGATTCTAAAGAGTTCAAATAAAATAAAATAAGACAATCATGTGGAAATATATTTTGTTTCTTGTGAATTTTCTGATCAGTGTTTAAATTATCTAGAAATGGCAGTTGGCATTCAATTTGGAAGGTGGAGTTCGAGGATAATTTGCAAGTTGTAGAATTAAAAGGAAGCCTGCAGGTATTCTGACCTCTAGTTACTAGGCTGTATTTGGAAGAACTAGTGCGTTACAGTAAATGCATGTGTCTTACTAGCTGTAATCTCTTGGGCAAAGATATGCCTTGTGTTAATTCATTGCTTATTGATTGTTGATCGTGTAATTTTTCTATTTCCCTAATTGTTCTATACCCAATATGTCTGCCAGGTGGGAGCTCACCACTTTGAAGAAGGAAACATCCAGCTTGACTCCAAGAACGAGTGCAATGACTCTACTATATTTCCGGTTATACATCTTGAATTCTATTGAACTTAAATGCAAAGCTTTCCTGTTTTTATTCATTAGCTGTATTTTTGGTCATTGATGTTGATCTACAATTTACTTGGTAGGACAAATAATGTCAAAAATATTATGACCTTTGGGGGTGGAAAATTTTAATTTAATAACCTCACTCAATGGTAATTATGTTAAACACATAGACGCTTGCATGCACACACATCACTGAAAGAGCAAGATCTTTTCTTTGTTCCAGAATTCATGTAAGATTTTGCTCATAGCTTTGTTTGCATTTCATGTGTTGCCGTTCACTAATGATGCATTGTAGCTGGTGTGATATTTGTTCTTATGCAAGTCTTTCATAATTAGACTGCAATTGAAGTTTGTTCAAGTTATTTTCATGTCAAGTAGAATGTTAGTTGCTTGTAATTATTCGAATTTTCCTATCAAATAAAGTTATAACTTTAGCCTATAATGTCTTTCACACAACTTGAACTGCTAGCTTCTTCAGTTGGAAAGGTTTTTTCCAACTAAACTATTAATGGGAGGTGGTAAAGCAATTTTGATTTTTCCTCAATGCAGTTGCTCCCTCTTATGACCACTACCACTTTGTTTCTTGTCCTCTCTCTCTCTCTCTCTCTCTTAATTTTTCTTATGGAATTGTATAATAGTTTTTCTGCTTGCTCGCTAGAAAAGCTTTTAAATATTTCGTATATTTCCATCTTACACATACATTATACATTTGCTTCTGATTTGCTATAATATCTACTTATAGGCGATGTGGTATTGACACATTAAGACTTATCTTTCTCCAATCAACTGAAGATAGTGGAATCTCAATAATGAACATGATTCGTCAGCATGAGATGGAGTACTTGTCATCACTTGAGGCTTTCCCCTTACTCTATGACAATTTCAATAATGAACAAGGGAGGATCTTTTTATTTACTATAAATGACATTTCTTTCTCTTCCCCATACAGGCTAGAGGAGAGCAAAAAAATCCGGATCCGATGATCCGATCCGGTATCCAAATATTTTACCCAAATTTTATGGGTACCCTATCCGAAAAAAGGGTCGGGTACCCAATCCGAATTTTTTAGATGAAAACCGGGCCGGATCCAGTTCGGGAGAAATTAAAAATCGGGTAACAGAATTTGATTCGGTTTTTATTTTTTAGTATATTCTTATATATAGGTACATAATAATTTTAAATTTATATGGTCTAAAAAGTACATCAAATCCTTTATTTTTTTAAACCCTTTAAGAGTTATATATATATATATATATAGATGATATGATAATAAATTTAAATTTTACAAGGGCTAAAAGTAAAAATATTCAAATATCTAATCTAATAACTTAAAAAGGTATAGTTATATAGTTATATATATTAATAAATTTAAATTCTACATAAATTAAAAGTAAAAAGATTAAAAATCCCAAATCCACTCGTCTCGATTCCCCTAACTGAGCCATCATCTTGCCTCTTCTCTCTAGTCTCTATCCAAATCTCTTATCTATCTAGCAACCAATTATCATTATTGATGTGACACTTGATGCTTTTGAAGATTTTTTCTTTTAATGACTAAGATTAATTAAACTCACAGATTATTTTTGTTATGAATTTTTGTTGTATAGAGAATAATATCATGATTTAATGCACTTTTATAATTTTATAAGTTTTTCATATTTGTTTTTATCTAATGTTATTATATATATATATAGACTAGATAAAAACTTAAATTTGGATCCGGATATCGAGATATCCGATCCGTTTTTAAACCGAGTACCGATTTAAACCGAGTCGGGATACGGGTGAGTTTTTTGCCGATCCGAAAAACCGAGTACCGATCCGGTTTTAAAAACGGATCGGGTACCCGGTTTTGCTTTCACCCCGTCGGGGCCCTCATATCTAAATTTATGATGATGCCACTTTCAAGGTATCGTTAATTGATCAACGCCTTGAATGTTAATTGAGAGTTGCTTCGAGAAAAATCATTATCATATTTTTGTATCGTCATTAATTATTGATGAACCAATGCTTGTTGACTCATAAGATCAATTGTTTTGAGCATTGATGAATTTTTCATTTTCATTCATTTCTATCCAAATCATTTTATTCATAACAAACCATAAACTTGAAACATGTTAAAAATATTTCAAACTATGCATGGTATGGATTTTTATAATTTACTCGCTTAATAGTTCTTTACTTGATTTCAATTACAATTATAGCTCTTTATTTGTAATGTTTGTTTAGTTTATGTAGGAGGATTCATGGTCTAAAAGATCAAGAGGGTTGAAGTTTAAGAGATTTACAAATCTTTTTACATTGTGTAATTAAGCAAAAAGATATTTTGTAATAAAAGTAGACAAATGGTGTAAAACTCTTTATAGCAATATTGATTTTAAAAATTTAGATACTACCGACGATTAAGATAATAGTGGTTATTTATTACTCCCTCCGTTCCTTTTTATCTGTCATAAACCCATGTTCTTTTTATCCGTCATTTTTAAACATCAAGAAGCATTTTATTATCACAAAATTACCTAACACTCTATTCAATTCTCTTCTTGAAAATTAATATGAGAGAGAAATGTAAAGATATAAATTATGGGTAATTTGGAAAAATAAGTAAGTTTTTATTAAATTATATGAAATAACCAACTTTCTTGGTATGTGAGATTACGTTATTCACCACGGATAAAAAGAACGAGAGGGATTAATATACAAATACAAAAATTCATACTTATGGCAAATTATAATTTTTAAAATTTAATTTGTTATAGGAGTAGCTTTTATAGTATACTTGATAATATATATCCCATAACTAAATACATACATATTAAAGAGGTACAAGAAAAAGTGAGTGTAAAAACAAGCATACATATTTATAATTTAAATTGTTATAGAAAATCAATTATTATATATTATATCCATCTAATTTTTCATAATAATTCAACTCTTTTTATCTGACCAAAAATATGGTAATAATAAATCTAAAAATGCTTTATGTAATGAATAGACTACATGATATTCAAAAATAAATTAAAATCTAAAAAAAACTAAGAGTGAAAGACAAAATCCTCATCAAATATATATTATAAGAATGCAAATTAATATGAAAACACTAACAATAGGAGAAGATTCTTTTCCATGCTCATAGTCAATCGTTTGCTCATCACCAAGGTTGAAAGTATATTTTTAAGCTTTCGGAGAGAGACAATCAACATTAGACTCTTTATTACGAAAGACCAAACACTCATTTCATAAAAATCCCTTTAAATAACACCACAACAAATTTGTCAATTATTGGCATATTCGATAATGTGGACCCGCCCATGATTAGAGCACTTAGAGTTACTAAACATGCTTACCTTCCCTTAATCCATTATTTTTGGCTTCTTGCTATGAAAAAGCTACTGAAGTGAGGAAAAATATGGCAGGATTCGGTTTAGTTCCATCCTTGTCGGTGGCAATAATGCCTCATCCCTTTGCCTTATCTCTACCTCCCTTGCTTCCTTCCACCCTTTAACCTCATTTCTCCTCTCCATTGAAGCTTTAAGGGTGAAAGAACCTTACCGAACACTTTGAGTGGTGGCACGATCAAATCGGGGAGGAGCTCTTCAACTTCTCATTAACCTAAAGGTATTTGCTAAAGGTTGTCCATCTTGTCCGGAAGCTAACTTCCCTTTTTCATGCATGGTTGTTGTTAGCTTGTACCTATGTTTGCATGAGATTACACCACCTTCTTTCTTTGATTGTTGTGCTTATCCTTGCATGAAAACCCTCCCTTTATGCATGCTAGAACACTCTTATTTCTTTGGAATATCATTAGTTTTTGGCCTGCAAAGTTTTACTCTTGGAACCATCTATATATTTATACAATTATGCTTGAAACCCAAGCCTAAAACCCAAGTTTTTGCATGCCTAATGAATGTATAGTTATGTAGTTATGGCATGGGTGTTGGGCCTTGCAGATTTCTGCATTCTTGTGCATGACTTTCTAAGGCATTTATCTTTTTTGTTACCAGAAAAGCTAGTGAACTTGATCCCTTTCTTGAGCTTTGCATCCCTACTTGTTTGCATGGAAAACAAAAGATTAGAAAGCCTCTAGATGTGGTCCGAGTGTTTTGAGATCACGTGCTTTTTCAAACAAGGTTCATAATACTTCATATTTGACCATTTCTTATAACAGGTAGTTGGTTGCATGTCATGCTTTGATTCTATAACCATCAAGTACAGCATAGATATTTATATACATATTGACTTTTTGGCAGCCTTTTGAATATAGTAGGAGATATATATACACATATGTTGGTTACGCAAAACAAATATGTGATAATATATATCATATATATATATACATGCATGCATGCATTGATGACGCTATCTTGTGCCGAGACTTATTTCCATCCTTGTTTCTCTCACCTCTTGTTCTTGTTCTTGTTAATCATTCTATGTTCTTGTTTCGCATGATTGTTATTACCACTAGTATTAGTATTATGTATGCTAGAGTCTACTTGTAGACACTTTCAAAGCTATTGTTGCTTTAATTAGGAACTTAGACATAGTTCGATGTCTTTATTATAGGACCACCGTGAGGCAATTTTGTTTTTTGGTTCTCAATTGGGATTAGACTATTGTCAAGTAAGTAATCCCTTGAACCCTTGTATTTAAAATTTTATTAATTTTAAATTTATTATTTATTTATTTATTGTTATTCCATTTCTTTGAAATTTTCTGAAAATTATTTGTGATTATTCATTGAAATTTATGTTGGGGAATGCCATCACATTTTATTGCTTATACCTTAGATAAATAACCTCAAACTTAGTTGGAACATAGTATTTTTTTATCTTACCAATCTTTATGCTTATTTGTTTTCCCTTATCAACAAAAATTTTTATAATAATATTTTTACGTACCATCAATCATTCAACATGATGACTTGGAATTTAAAATCTTAGCCATTCAAATAGAATTAGAGGGTTGGTAGATTTTGGATAATTATTTATTCATTATTATTTTATCATTTCCTTATGAGATGTTTTTTGTGGAAATTTACCTTTCATTGCATCTAAATGTGGGAGTTTGGCAAGATTTGGAGGTTGGGAATCCTTTGTGTATTTAGTATTTATTTTAATTATTTAATTGTTTTGTTATTACATAACATTGTTTTTGGCAAAATAATTTTAAATTCTTGTTACTATTTCTTTAGAATAGTAGCCAGGTTAAGATTTGGAAAAGTTGGTATTTTCTTTTGCATTTAATTAATTGTTTGTATCATTCATTGTCTATTTATTTATTTACTTTATAATATTACCTGAATTTTTATAAGATACGTGTGAAATTTGGTATTCTTGACTTTAGGAATCCGATCCCGAACATTTTGGTCTCCAAATGAATGATATGCAACCACATCGTTGGGGGTTAAACCACGACCTTGTCGACAAAATAATTTTGGGAAAAATGAGACTTCAGTTTGCTTGCAGTGTCCGATTCGGTGAAATAATCAACGAGTCTACGGTATTTAGATCTCTCAGTCTGAGGGATAAATAAATGATTTCATTATTTTGGCTTGGTGTCATCATCGAGGATAAACAAATCACCTTTAGCACTTACGGTGAATTTGGAACATACTCTGGATTTTGTTATCAATGTTTTATCCGTTAGTTTTGATAATACTATTTGGTGCTCTTGATTGTTGTACAAATTTGATATTTGAATGTTTTGGTTTTGTTTTTGGATTACTTACGGGGCTAGTGAGCTCATGGATTTATTTCAAATCCTTTTTCGGATCGAGGGGCGATGGAGCCGAGGGAATCTTAGAAGGCTTCAATAGATGTCTTCTTTGGAGTTATGTCTTATAGCTTATATCGTTGTATCAGTTGTATTGTTGTTTAAGAACCTCCTTGTAGGTCATGCTGTATTTCATTTGCCTTGTATTCGAGCTTGGTTGTAAACCTCAAGTTGTACTCTTATTTGGCATTTATGTCAGTTTATTTTCTACTCCTAGTCTGTGTTTAGGTTTTGAGGCCTTGCAGGTTCACTAGGCCCCACCCCGTGGGTCTGCGGCCGTTTGTCAGCGCACCAGGTTCGAGGCGTGACAAATAATGTCATAAAATAATATATTTTTGTCATCAAAAATATTTTGTGACACTTTTTTTACCGTTAACGCATTTTGTCGCCTTTGCTCTGTTGCTAAATGGTTAATGTGACAATTTACATGTTCGTCATACAGTGATACCTTTTACTTGACAAAATTGTTATATGCTACCTATTTTATAATCATTAATGGCATGCATTTTTATCACAAAACGTTGCGCTAAGCTGTCATAAAAGTTATGAATTGTCACTAAATATGAGGTAAAGTTTATCATTTGTGACATTCCTTTGATTTTCAAATAATAAATAACAAAAATATTTGTCACCCTTTTTAATAGAATAGTGTCATAAAAAATGATGAATGTCACTATATATTGTTAAAAAAATATAATATTTAAATAAAATCTGTGTTTATATTTGGATTTTTTTAGGAATAATTTGTTATTTTTTTAAAAACAATAAGTTTAAAAGTAAACTTATTATCTTTCTTTTTTTGTGTAAAAAACCTAAATAAGTCACTCTTTTACATTCACGGGAACAAAGACTTCTTCTACTTTAATATTATTAGTTTTTCATTTATATTTGTTTATAATAATATGATAATTAAATTTATTTGCGAGAAAAATTAAAACAAAAAAATGAAAAATAAAAGAACCTATCGTTGTTAGCTCGCAATTTAAAGTAATGTTGAAGGACTTGAAAAATTAAAGTTACCACCACTAAGTTATCAATGTGAGTAAAGTGGCCCAAATCATGGACAAGTTTTGTAGCAAATGTGAAATTTGAAGACAAGTTTGGAAAACATTAGCAATATGGATTTAAAAGGCGTATTTCAGAAAAAAGCAGAAGCGACTTTGTGAGCTATAAGACATCTGCAAAATATTTATAATATTGTTATTAAAGATGTAAGTAAAAGAAAATTATATGGACTTAAATATGAAATGAAGGATTTAAAAGGTGTTGAAGATCAAGATGAAAAGAGATGCTTCAAAACAATCCGAGAGAAATGAAGATTTAATTATAAATCATCCTTAAAAAATAGTACTTGCAATTCGTGACTTTCCTCTTGGTTTTAGTTAAAGAATTGTCTTGATGTGTTAAATAAAAATTAAAAAAAAAAAATTATTTTTCTCCTCTCTTTCAATAAATGTTCTCCATTGTGTGTATATATATACATCATGATTTAAAAAAAATAATGATGACATTAATTATTATTAATAAAATAAAGGACCTTATTAATAATAATATATGTAATTAGTTATAATATTAAAACATAACTGATAAACAACATTTTATAATTAAACTAAATTTATTAGACATTAAATAAAAAAGTTATTTTTTAACATATAAATATTAATAGTAGGAAATCTTATTCATAAATATTGTACAGTAATATGTATGTATATAATACATGCATATAATAAATTTATTATATTTCTATTAAATATACTATTTATATAATTTTTATTAATATTCATACTATAATTAGATTTTATATCTTTCATTGATAGTGTATAACTATATAACATGTTTATATTATAGTATAATCACTAAATTTAACAATATCAATATTTATTGGTAATATTATATATTAATGACTCATAATATAATTAATTATTATATATTACTATATATATATTTATAATGAAGCAAACATTATTAATACAATAGTAATATATATATATATACTATTAAGAGTATGTATATTTGTATGACTCCAACATATTAATAAACATCATTACAAGCTTTTATTCTCTATTAAAAATTATTTTTTATAAGAATGGACAAACTATAACTGTATGGTGGATAACATCAATCTAAACAAGGGAAAGTTTCGGATGACACCCAGTAAACAATAATTAAAGCAGAAAATGTATTCTTCTAATATGTGACGACATTGATGCGGCCATCAACAACCAAGTCATGGCCACTAATGTACTCCGATGTGTCTGAAGCCAAGAAAAGAGCATCCTGTGCAACATGCCTACCTCTGAACACCACGGCCTTGAATAGGCCATCCTTTGCATAAGGAGATGGTGGAGCGCATCGGTCCGATCCTGGCGATGCTTAGTTGCACTGTGGTTCATTTCTTAGTAACTTAATTTAGAATTTTTTTATTAGAATTTTTTTAATTTTTTAATATATTAGTATAATTTATCCACTTTATTTAATAAAAGATTGTTATGAATGAGAAATCTGACAATGAGATGTGAGATTAAAAATATCCATCAAATCCAATCAAACATGCTTTTAGTTGTTACACGAGATGATATTGAAAGCCGATCAAACAAATAATTCCATATAACCTTACATTTTACTAGGAAAAAAATAAGTTTGGTTTTATTTATTAAGTGTGGTGGTATTAGATATCGAAATTTGATGGGAAAGCGGTTGGGTAGTTTTTGTCTCATCTCATTTGCCCATTTATCATCGATCAATTATGTCTCAACATATATTTCCTTATACTTAATTGCTTTAAAGACACAATTATATCCTTTTAAAGAGAGTTTGGTATTCAATCATATTTGTATGTGTTTTTTTTTATATTGAAATGTCATGTTTTATGTTTTTATTTTTATTCTTACTATTTTTTGACAGATTTACTCCGCTTATATAAATAATTAGCATATGCATATATAAATCAATATAAAATATAATCATCCATTAGGAAATAAAGGCTTGATGGAGGAGATGATATTAGTTATATGTAATTTAATAATTTGCTTGAATTCATTTAAATAATTAAAAAAAACTAATTTTTATAAATTTTTTATATTTAAGATCTTAGCTACAAAATAAATTGATATTTAAATATTTTTGAAAAATAATAACTTTCATTTAAACTTCTATTTAAACTAATCATAATTTAAAAAAAAAAATTACTTATTACGTAATCAAAGCTTTAATATTTCTCAAATCCCTACACATTAATCAATCATAATATTTTTACAACTTTTCTCAAAATTTTTAAAAATACCAAACTCAACAAAAACATCTAATAAATGATAAATAAAATAAATAAATAAATCAAATCATTCAATTGAAAAATAAAAATATAAAAATAAAGAAAATATAAAAATATATAAAGATAAAAAATTAAAATTTAAAAATATATTAAAATTTTTTTTTGAAAGAGGCAGGGTGGAAGGGGGTGGTTGAGACGTCCGAAGAAAGGGGCAAGGGATGGTGTCGGGAGGGAAAGAGCAAGCATGGGTCAATAGACCCCGCCGGCGACTGCACCTTCCCCTTTATCACTCAGCCCATGACAGTGGGCAATAGTACTACTAAATCAAAAGGTTGTTTGAAGTGTATAATGTATTTGTTACCAAAATCTATTATTTATAATGAATTATCGCTCTTCAATTATTTTTAATTAATGCACGTGTGCAAGTGTGT
Organism: Dioscorea cayenensis subsp. rotundata; assembly: GCF_009730915.1. Taxonomy (NCBI): domain Eukaryota; kingdom Viridiplantae; phylum Streptophyta; class Magnoliopsida; order Dioscoreales; family Dioscoreaceae; genus Dioscorea; species Dioscorea cayenensis. Next base: position 3,498,887 of record NC_052472.1, on the reverse strand, counting down.
TGAGTGCACGTAAAGGTGTGTAAGTACGTTGGATGTATTTATTATGAGAATTATTTGTAATTGTTAGTTCTGGAGGGATGGGTGTGTGAAAAATAATCACTCAATTTCATAAGAAATTAAAACACACACAAACAATTAAGCAAGATAAAGGAAACACACAAGATGGTTACCTAGTTCGGCAAAACCTTGCCTACATCTGGGGTGCCAAACCCAGGGAAACAATCCACTAAAAGAGGTGATAAAGTAAAGAGTACAACGCTCCCTTACTCACTGAATGACAAAGAACACCCTTTTAAGATTGCCCGATGGCCACTCTCATCAACCCTCACCGAAGAGTCTTTCTCTCGTGACTCTTCCTAAATCTTCACTCAGGGTATCTTATATAGACGTACTTACGTCCCAATAGATCTTTCTCTTTTAGAATGCTCCACGGCTTCCTAACTTGGACAACTTCCAAAGTTAGATATTACAATACCCAGTTGCAACACTGTCCACCTTACTGAACATGACTGAGTTCTAGCCCAGTTGCAACTGAACTTGCGACACCTTCAACCTTTTCGATTCCTTCAGTTCACTTCGTAGCGGTTGACACATCCCTAGCTTCTCTTGCCTACAACTGCTTTCTTCCTCATGTCATTTCAGCAAGCCCCTCTCTAGAGGATCACACCCACCAAGGTGAGAAGCCATGTCACCAAAGATGGCTACCAAAGATCTCCAGATCTTCTTTCCAGCCAAAGTTTGGTCTTCCATAATGATCTTCATTTGAATCAATCAATATATTGTTACTAAACTTGTTCTCCTCTCATCTAAGTTTAGCCTTCAATATCTTCCAAGCATGATTTTCAATTGTCCTAGCTTGGGTCTTCAAATCCTCCATCAAATCTTCAATCAATCTTCAATAAAATCTTACCATACATGATTGTGTCCTTGAATAGCTCTGCCAATAAATGGCTTTAGATCTTTCCTTCAAATTGTATTGCTAATTATGGTCTTGAGAATCATGTTGACTTTCCCTTGTCTTTCTTAGTTTGTGTCCTCAAATAGTTTCACACCAAACTAAGCTTCATGCAATCTTCATGATGATCTTTGACAATAAGGAAATGTTCCTCTCTTCAAAAATAAATCTCTCATAAAAGGAGTTTATCAAAGTTATAATTCATCATCTTGAAACTTACCAAAATATAGATAAAATCATACCTAAGATAAATTTGCCTTTCTATGGAAATCTTTTTACCTTGATGCTCCTTCTAAAATAGTTATTATTCAAATGAACCATTGAGAGGAGATTCTCTAAACATAGTCTCCCATCATGATCTTCTAGGTCTTATATCTTCATGTGCCATGTCACCATGCGTTAACCACATCATCATCCTTGTCACCTTTTCTTTTTGCCAACTCATCACTGCCATGTCACCTCTTGGCTTATCACATAATGCCAATCCAAGTCTTCAGACTTAACAATAATTAATGTTGTTCAATTATCTTTAAGTAATGCCTGCAATTTTCTTGATGTATAATTTTTGTTTGCTAAATTATAAGCGCACCATTTAAAGGATGTTAGGAATGTGTGTTATACATAGAAAATGGATCCTGTGTGGCAAACTCGATACCAATAAAACAATAAAGTGTCGGTTATTAATAAAAATAATAATAATAAACATCTCTCTCTGTATAAAACCCCTCAACCACAACTCTCTCCTTTCCCACCCCATCCCTTTTCAAGTTTCACGTTATCTATATCTATAATCCTATCTTTGTCCATGTCGTTATCACACTCTATGAGTACATTCACGAGATCGTTCATCGGGAAGATGAACTCATCATTTCTCGATTAAAAAAAAAAACAATTTTCAGTGACCAAATGAATAATAACAATTAAAAAAATAATTTAGCAAACAAACCCAAAATATTTTCCAAGATCAATCTATTTCATAAAAAAATAATTTATTGGTCATCATTCCTAATTTCAGACTAAGGTTCAAGAAAACACAATATAGCAAACAAACTCAAAATATTTGCTGAGATTAATCCATTTCATAAAAACACAATTTATTGGCCATCATTTCTAATTTTAAACTAAGGTTTACAGCAAAGATGCCTCTGCATCTCAGTCCTCCAAACTTTGGCTCTCACCATTTTCCTTTTTTTCTTAGACTGTTACAGTACTATGCATACATTGTGGGTACTGTATAAATACTGTAGTGGTAATGTTCATTCACTGGTCATGGGTCCCCTATGAAGGATGTCGTTTTCCTCCACTCCAGGGTTGCAGGGCAGGGGTGATTTATTAGTTTGGTTTGATTCCCGAAATATCTTCTGAGTGTGCACATGGTAGGAATATAATTGTCCAATGACGTTTGGCCAAGTTAATAAATCTCTACGGGGTCTTTAAGCCACAGTAATTGGTGCACCTCAACATATGGTAGGAATTTAATTGCCCCATGTGACGTTTTACCAAGTTAATATATATATATATATATATGTTCAAACGTTGTAGATCATGAATCATATAACTATATATATAGTTGTATAAATTGGTTGCAGCCAGATCAAAGGAAAGGAAAAAAAGAGAAAGGTGCAGCTTTAAACATGAACATCATGCACCAATCCTTAGCACAAAGGCAAGATAAACTTCAAATAAACCACTACTAGCTAAGGCATCATGCATAATCTTCACCCAAGCATTTACAACCACCACACCACCCAATTTTTGAAGATAAAAGGCTAGATGATTACTTTGGAAGAGTGATAGGATGAGGTGAAGAAAACTTGCAACTATAACTACAAGGTTCATCACCAGAGGTTCGCTAGAGGAGATCACAACTCTCTCTCTCTCTCTCTCTTTCTCACTCACTCAAATGGGTAGAAAAAAGGATGGTTAAGGTTCGGGCTCCATAGTCAACAACAAGATGGCAACAAGGACAAGCTTCATGAATTGATGCAAAAGTTTGCAGAATTTTGGCCAGAAATCCAGAGCTTGCTTGGCTTTTACAAATGAATGGGGACAAGGAAGCCGGGGCCCACATTATAAGTGCTGATGTTACGACGTTAAATTTTAGTCATGAGTTGTATGAGAAATATGTTTTTGGCATACTATTCATTTATCACATTGATCGGTTGGCCCTCATTTAAAATGTTTAGTGATGTAATCTCACATGTAAAGTTAGAGATTTTAAGGTATGTAAAAGAATTTTAAAAAAAAGTTTACAAGTTAAGCTATAAGTTTGTTGCTGAAGGTTTGATAATCGACTAAAAAATAGAGTGTTTGTTTTTATAAAATAAAACAAAACAATGGGAAAAAATAAAAAAAAATTAAACTATTGCAAGTTTTTATATACCAGAATCACTCAAATATAACCATCTTTTATTATATAAAAAATATTAAAAAATTAATTTTGAGCGAGAAACTAGCTAGTTTAAATTTATAAGTAAGAGATTTAAAAAAACAAAAAAAAATTAGTTTTGAATTAAAATTTTTTTTTAGTATTGTATAATCAAATTTCTTACATCACAACCAAATAATGATGGCAACTTTTGAAACCCCACATTCGTATTCATTTTATTTTATTTTATTTTATTTTTTGAGAAAGGAGACAAGCACCGGAACCCAGGAACGAACACGTAGGGGAGTCGCGCTCACAACCTAACCGTGCCCTCACCTTGCGCGAGATGGGGATCGAACTCGGGGAGCCACGCTCGACACTCGAGGCGAACACCCTACGCAAGGGACCCGATGCCAATAGACCAAATGGTCGTTGGCCATTCGTATTCATTTTAATCATTTTAAAAGTTAATAAAATAACAAAATCTATCTCTAATACATAAATTTTTCAAATACATTTTTTTGCGGGGATGGAAACGAGATTCTTACTATAATAGGGCCCTAGTTCAATTTATCTTATTTAATTTATTATAATTTTTTTTTTATTATATGATTTATTTTTTGATAAAAATAATTAAAAAAACATTCTTATTATTCCAAGCTAATATTGAAGGAATGTTTTATTGCAACATCATAAAACATACTGATGGACCTCGTAAACCCACTTAGAGGCACTATTATAATCTCACCTAGAGAACTAGGCACAATCTTATTATTACTTCCATCTACAATTTCCTAACAGTCCACATTATATTGTCCTCTGGCATGAAGTCGCACTTGAAAAGCCAAGTGCTTCGGGTTCCACTTAGATGTGTCAAGATGGCATACAGCTATGGCCTCCACCTTGGTCCAATCATTCCCCTCCCATGCCATCGTGTACACTTTGCTCTTCCCCTTCCTTGTTGTGTGGCTAAAAAACACTGTGTATAGGTATAGCCGCCTGTGGCATGCTACCACCAGTTTATCTCTGCCCAAAACACGCACACCAATTGGATCAACACTATAGGTCTTTTTCATCTCAACATCACCGTTCTTCTCCTTCACTGTTGTTGAGCTAGCCTATATGTCTCTCGTTCCCAAACTCATCATGTTAAACTCCACCATGGATTCCAATGACGTAGTACAGAGCTTACTCTCCCTTGTCTAAAGTCGGCTCCTCACACTCCATGAGTGTCTTGTTCATGGCACAGGCCGTAATGGATGTTGATGCTTACCATCTAACCTAGTTATCGAACCAGGGTATTCCTTGATTGCCCCCTATCACAGCTTGACATGTGTCTCTAACCATAACATAAAAAAAAATAATAACATCAAATGGGGACACGTGTCAGGATGTGATAGAAAAGACCAGAGAATACCATGATTCTGGAACTAGGCGAGATGACTTCGTTTTTTCATTCAATACCATTTATAATAGAATGCCTAACAAACACCCTGAGTGACTCTAAGAAACAGTCATGTGACTAGGGAGGCTCTTGTACATATTTTTCAAACAAACAAAACCAATATGAAGAAACACAACTTCAACACAATCAAAATCACAAGAATTCAAAGAGGATAGAAACCCACCACAAGTTCAGGAAAATGATTCATATCACACCATAATCAACAACCAAAAAAGAATAAAAAACCATGATCCATGATTTATTAATTGAGTCCAAAACTCATCCAAAACACTAAAGAAACCAAAACATTGAAAACGAACAAGCAACTCAACTATTCATAAACCAAAATCAAAACTTTCTTTTCTGTCACAACTGTTATATGAAGAATAACAAATAACATGTCGACAAAGTTCTAAATCGAGATCTCAAAACAAGAGTACTAAAGTTGATGCATATGTAAAAGACTAGTACTAGATCTCCAATGATTCGATCCATCATTAGGAAGGAAAAAGGAGATGTTGTACTTGGGGCTTGGGCTTGGTGCTCATACCTATGATGATGATAAGAGGGATGAAACCGTTGTGGGGAAACAACCTTGGCTTTCTTCATAGCCCAAGTAGTTTACTCAGTGACATAGCGGCATGCCGATTGATCCCCAGTGCCGCTTTCTCGTGCTTCCCTTTCCCTTTCGCTGAAACCCTAGGTGCCATTAGAGTACTCCTTCAGATCACCAACCCGCGCTCTAAAACCCTAGGATGAACAAAGAGTTTGTTTGTTTCTAATTGGCTCGGGATGTGGTTTTTATATAATGAACTTACCACTATGGATTTTTTTAATATATAACAAAAATTAAAAGTGGATATATGACACACCAATTTGCCTATGTGTACCACAAGTGCATTGGTGTCAAAGTAATAAAGTACCCAATGAGTCGGGTACTTGAATCCATAGGAAATGGAAGTATTAGTAGTAATCACTTTTTAGTTATCTAGTCAAAATCAAGATTATGGTGAAATGAACTAAATCGTAAGAATATGAATATTGCAAGCAATCAAGAAAAAGTAAAGACAAGGGAAATCCCAATTAATAAAGATGAGGTACTTGAGCAATGCTCCCCCTAGGATCTAACATATGAAGCTCAAGACTTACTAAATGTTTCTAAATTGAGTTAAACGAGTCGAGGTAATGCAAGAACAATCCGTCCTTGCCTCCAGGCCACCGATACAAGTCTCCTGTGAGGTCCTGGTGGATAAATCACTCAATTTCAACACCTCATACCACATATGACCGCAATAAACTCTAGGGATACCTAAGAGTACAACCAATTCCTAAAGATAGATCTAACCTTATTTCTAGGTGAAAGATCCCTAACCTCCTACAACGTCCCGGGGGAGAAATCTCTCAATATCACGCCTCACACCAAATATGGTTGCATAAAGCCTAGGGAATACGGAGATAGGAAGCACTCATCGGAGGGGAAAGGGGACACTCCACTATCTCATGACTCACTCTCTCAACCCTCTTAAATCTCGGAGTTCTAACCCAAATGGAGACCTCTCTCTCATCAAGGCAACAAGTCATGCAATACAAATCAATAACAAGGATTAATACGACATACAAGCAATGAGAAAACAAGATTGAAACTCAAATAAACTTGGAATTAATAGAAAACATAAAGTAAATCAATACAAAGATACTTCAGTGTTTTGCTATAGATTTATGATATAGAATTATGATTTTTATGTAGAAAATAAAAAATAACCCATATCAATGAATAGAATATTGAGATTAAATTTCAGGGGTGGAGCCAGAAATTTTTTTTAGGGGAATAAAAAAATATTAGTATTTTATTTTTACACAAACTAATTTAATTCATTGAAGTTGTACTCTACGCTCTAAATCATTTAAAATTGAATCAGAACTTGGAGTTTTGACTTTAGGAATAGATAATGAGGTTTTTCAAGATTAGTGATGAGTTTCAACTTTAAGGGATGGATGATGATTGGTCTTCAATAGTGTTGTATCCAACTCCAACAGTAATGCTCATAGATGTGGATGATACGAATAGGCTAATGATATCGATGTGGTTGCAACATCATATTAAATTATCTGGACATGGGATTGAGATGTGACGAGAGAGAGAGACAGTGTTCAAGAAATGATCAAAGTTTTAAGGGAACTTGATATAGAGTTTTGACTGCTTCCATTAGATAAAAACATCAGGGACATGCCTCAGTTAACCTTGCTACGGTTTCCATCCACCTAGACAACATACAACTGATAATTTTTGCACCATCAGGCAAAACAGGCTAACGAAATGGATCGACATTTTCAGTGAAAGATTTCAGCTATTCCATAAGGATGAATTACTCTTTTCGCTTGTGCATTGGTCCCTTATCTAGTCATCATGTTATTGAGATGATAGTTTTTTATTTTGTGATTGGTGATTATGTTTAAGTTTGTTGGGCTAATAGAAGCAGGTGCGGTGACCTGTGCTTCGATTAAATTGAGAGTATATATTATGGCCTAAATGTATGCAAAATATAAAGTTTTTTAGTGGAAATTAAACAACAAATATATTTATCTTTGACATCAAAATGTGTTTTTGAAAAGATGAAGAAGATAAAATTTGTTTCTAAAAATTAAAAGCCTAATATTTTGGTGTTGGTTTTTTGGCGCGAGAATTTAATACGTCTAAAACATAAATGGAGCCTAATCTTTCAGTTGTCTGTGCCTTCATAATACTATAAATTCCAGTGGAGCTTTTCTAGGCACATTAAATGATAAGGCAAGTCTGATAAATAAGAATTGCCAACATCCAATGTCTCTCGAGCATATGATTTCAGAAGGATGAAAGAATGGCAAGACAAGCCTTCTTAGTTTCACATGGAAACCTGATCATCTAAATTTTCCATTAATTTTTCCATTACCCTTGTTTGGTTCAAGGGGTAATCTTTTTTGTTTGGTGAGGAGGTATAATGTCTATTTGACTAATTTGTCCTTTTATATAAAAATAACTTTTTTTACAAAGTATTATTATTATTATTATTATCAAACAAATAACTACACAATACATTTTTTTATCTTTTCATATTTTTTATATTTTTTGCATAAATTTATTATTAATAATTTTAAACTAATATTTAAAAATTGAGAGTGAATGAAAATAATACATTCGTGGGAATAAAAAATTTATATAAACTTCACACTCCTGTCCACATTAAATTACATGTTATTAATGGTGATTTTATTTTTAATTGCATGAAAAATACTCACATTATGAAAATTGGGACTTCATTAAATGAACACTTTTGCGAAAAATGTTCATAACACCATGAAATTCGATATATTTAGTTGAAAAAACATAATGCGTAGATGGACTATTTATTGGCACAATATAGATAATAGGCGGACTAATGCATTTCATCTACACAATATAGAAAACATATAAAATGGTGTAAGTGTTGGTAATCTTTTTTTTTTGTTTGATTGGGAAGAGGAGTGAGGAGGAGTATAATGTGTATTTGACTAATTTGTCCTTTTATGTAAAAATAACTTTTTTTACAAAGTATTATTATTATTATTATTATTATTATTATCAAACAAATAACTACACAATACATTTTTTTATCTTTTTCATATTTTTTTATATTTTTGCATAAATTTATTATTAATAATTTTTAAACTAATATTTAAAAAAATTGAGAGTGAATGAAAAATAATACATTCGTGGAATAAAAAAATTTTATATAAACTTCACACTCTCGTCCACATTAAATTACATGTTATTAATGGTGATTTTATTTTTAATTGCATGAAAAAATACTCACATTATGAAAATTGGGACTTCATTAAATGAACACTTTTGCGAAAAATGTTCATAACACCATGAAATTCGATATATTTAGTTAAAAAAACATAATGCGTAGATGGACTATTTATTGGCACAATATAGATAATAGGCGGACTAATGCATTTCATCTACACAATATAGAAAACATATAAAATGGTGTAAGTGATGCTGTTACACCATGCTTGCAATACCATGATACTTCACATTTAATTTTTTTTAACATAATAATAAACCCAAGAACAATCCACTTTCAACACATTAAAAACAATCTCCCTGAAGAAAATGCTAGCAACAACTAAACAATATAAATAGAAGACAAATGGTTATTCATATGCCACTTTTAAGTTCAACCTGCAAAAGGAAAAATATGTCACTCATGATTAAATACAAAGCATAGTCCACCCATAATAGCGTTTTACTATCAGTAACATCACAAGTAAATATGTTTTGGACATAGATAAAAATACTAATTTTTAGAGCAGATCTTTCTCTTAACAATTACATAGTGAAATTATTAAGATCACCGAGCTCCCCACTTAAAATAAACTACTTACGATGTTCCACTGGACAACCAAGTACTGTATTCAACAAGTCGACATTCATCACAAGTTTGGTATAAATATTATGAAGCATTGGTGGCTGAAATCCTAAGTCCAGTAGAATTTTATATGTCTCTATTGGAGATATTGGAGCCTTCTTTGCAATGATCTCACTAGAAGACTTAATATTCTCTGCAATATGCTGACCAGAGTTTTTAATCGCATCTATCATTTTCTCTATTGCATTTTTCATCCCTTCACCAATCTCTTTCTCTTTATCAATAGATTTTTTGGACTTTTTGTTGCCACCATTAGCGCCATGGGAAGAAGAAAGACATGCTCAAAAGGTGAAGATGGCACCATGTCCACATCATCATCTACAAAATGTTGTGCATTTTGACCTAAAAATTGAGACATAGAGGGATCAGCGTCAATGAAATCCTCCGTAGCAATGAAACTTGGATGCTTTCATAACTCTGAAGCAGTTACAGAATGATTTCCAGTAGCTCTATCCTTCCTATACAAAATGACCATTTTATCATAGTGTGGAACAACAGCTTGCATATATATATATATATATATATATATATCTTAGCTTGAGGCTTCACCTACATTAGTACATTATAATTAGATTACTTGTAGCCAAGACATAATAATAAGAAAAAAAAGAAACATATGAGTATATAAAATCTAGATAATTGAAATAGAGTTCTAATTATATCCCATTTGAACATAGTTAAAACAATTTATCTTAACCAATTTATACAAATTTTACCTTGATGAGATCATTCCATACTTCTGGTTTAGCCATCCATATTTGTGTTATTGGATCTATGGTCAATCCAATCATGCCATTCTTGAAAATATCATAAGCATCGGAGAAATATAAGATCTTCCATCGACTCTTCACTTGATTCTTTTCAATCTTGACGTTGAAATTCATTGCAAGTTCATCAACAATATTATCATAAGCCTTGGAAATGAAAGTTTCATTCACCTTCAACCCCATGTTATATTCGTTTAGAAATGCATCAACTAATCTCGCATCCATTGAGGGGTCCATATTAGCATTTTTGATGTGCTTCCTACCCCCACATCATTTTTTTTGGATGCCATGCTGTTCAAGGCAAAATAATTCACAAGTATATAAAATTAAAATAAAGAGAAGCATTATTTTCATAATAACAAATTTATTAGAATACCAAACCTCAATAAGTTCTACATAAAACCCACAAAATCCTTAGTTTAAAGGGAGATCAAAGCGTAACAAATAATAAGAAATCAAACACAACAAAGAAGCAAAAGAAAAATTAATATAAAGACAAAGTTAATTAAGTCTATAGATTATTTTGATGTGTAATCTCTCCATATTGCAGTAGAAAATTCGTCTCTTAAACGCTCTCCTTGCGCGAATCTGCACTATTAATTCTATGAGTACAATATTCATCATAAGTTACTTCTTCGCTTGCTAGTTTGGCATCAACTGCATCTATAAGGTCATCGTTAGGATCCACAGACATCAAATCATTATGTAAAATACAACAAGCTAAAATTATTGAATTCTGAGTTTTCACTCCATAGCGGGTATCAGAAGCATTTGAAATTATAATGAACCATTTCTTCAAAACTCCAAAAGCTCATTTAATGGCATTACACAATGATGCATTATAGAGATTAAATAATTCACGATAATCCTATGGAATATTTCTTGATAAGTACTCTTTCAAATGATATCACACAACCCTATAAGGTGTAATCAGTCCTTTTGATAACATGAATCTAGCATCTACGAGGTAATATTTTCTTGAATTAAGACATGTATGTTAATAAAGCTTTACTTTAAACCAAATAAATATATTTAAGGTAAAAAAGGAAAAAAAAACCCAAATAACAATTGATTTACTAGTAGGAATTTTAGATTATCCTCTCTCCTCAATGCATCTTTTATTATTCTAGAATCCGATGCGGTTCCTTTCCCATCCGATGAAGCACATACGTAAATTTTAAGTCAAATGTGCATGCTTCTAGGACATTTTGTGTTGGATAATCTTTCCTATCATGGTACTTAGGAGTATCTTCACAAGCGACTTTTTACTGCGTATATGTGTACCATTAATTGCACCGACACAATCCTTATATATGAACATTGTATAACATATAAATTTTAGAATTCATGTTTTTCTCAATTATATGAAATGGATGTATATATGCTAACATCTATAAAGGTTTGCCTTGAAGTATGGAAAAAATATTTCATTACAATGAATCTCAAGAAGGACAGTTGCACCGTTAAACTGGATAAGGAAGTTATCTTCTAATTGGATTATGGCTTTAATCACATTATGCAAATGACGGCTAATAGTCTCCCCTGAACATCGAAACCAGAAGTTTACTTCATGATTTTTGGCACTATGTGTTAGTATATATAGAGTCTTCACAAGTTGTTCTTCCACAGTTGCCCATCATATAGATCTTAGGCCACCTTCACTCCCTAACATTTCAGCTAATCTCAAAAATGCAGGAGGCCCCATTCTCACTATATTATGGCCAAACTGAGTATTCATAATATGACTCATTATCTCATCTCTATTTCATTCTCTTTCTGAGCTCATTGTATAAGTTATTTTCCTTTTATGAGAATGTTTTTGGATGAAGTGCCATTGCGTAACAAGATAAATGACATAAACTACCATAGTTTGAACGGTATTCCACCAGCCTATCACTTCGTCATTGTCCATCTAAATTTGATAAAAATATAAATTATGAGAACTATTTAACCAATCATGTAAAAAAAAAATCAGCATTTATAATTATTCGTTAATGACAAGTGTAATAAACTTAAAAGCAACAACAATAAATTACAAAAACAAATTAAGTACAATAAATTCTTGTCAATGGTTTGAATTTCACTTGCAATTTTTGTAAACTTTTGCTTCTACAATTGCATAAATCCTTCTTCTGTGGAAATCAAAATGTTGAGAAAATAAGTATTTTATAATGTTTAGAAAATTGTATGGAAAGGTAAATTAGAACAGATTAGAGTATTTTATAATATATATAGAAAAACAGTCATTAGTGTATGGAATAAAGTATTTTATAACATTTTGAAAACTATAAAAGCAAATTAGAAATGTTGTATTTTAATTAATACATAATGAGTTTAAATGAGATTAATTAGTTTGGCATTCTTATTAATTAATTAATTAGTATTACAATTCTAATTAATTAGCAAGAATTGGTGTCCTAATTAATAAGCACGGTTAAATGATATTAATGAGTTTAAAATGTTGTAATTTAATTATAAATGTCATTATCATCGTAATTATCTTAATTTTTATCTTATTTAGTATTAATCTATTTTATAAACTAAGATTTCTATTCAAATAAATAAATAAGGATAAATTTTACTCAATTTAAATTAAATTAAGATTTCTAATAAATTATATATAAAGAAATTACACAAAAATGGTTTCAAGCCAAAAAAAAAATGAAACTTACTAAAATTCTTGAGATAAGCTTTATCTTTATCCTCAAGCCATAGATTTGGAAAATCCTATTATCTAAATATAAGATTGATAAAAATCAAATTAAATTAGAAGAAACACCATGACAAATTAAATCTGGTTGAAAATAAAATAAACAAACCCGCAACCTTTCTGAAATTCGATGTGGCAACGCGGGGAACCGTAGTCAGATCATTTCAAGCATTGTGATCACAGATCTCTTCTTGACAGCTACAGTAGTCGCAGATCTCCTTCTAGCTAATTGTGGGGAAAAAAGCTATGATCATGGTGGATCTCTTCTTGGGCGGCTATGAGAAAAAGAAAGTTAGGTTTTGTAGAAAGGATATAATGTCTTTTTTTTTTAAAATTTAGGAAGGGTATTATTGTCTATTAACATGAGTTTTTTCTCATATAAAATTATTTAATAATTCCACCCCTCCAAAAGTCCCCGATTTGGAGGGGTTAGATATAATGGGTTTGGAGGCGTGAAGCACCCCTCCAAAACCCTCCTCCTCCTTACACCCCCAACCAAGCAGGTATAACTCCGTCTCACCCCACATCACCCCTCTAAAATCCCCCAACCAAACAAGGGGTTAGAGATTATTTTGGCATACCATTCATTTATCACATTGATTGGTTGGCCCCCATTAAATGTTTAGTGATGTAATCTAACATGTAAGGTTAGATATTTTAAGGTATGTAAAAGAATTAAAAAAAATGTGTAAGTTAAGCTCTAAGTTAGTCTCATAATGCAGATGTTGCTGAAAGTTTGATAATCAACTAAAGAAATAGAGTGATTGTTTTTATAAAATAAAACAAAACAAGGAAAGAAAAAAAAATTAGATAATTGACCTATTGGAAGTTGTTTATATACCATAATCACTCAAATATAACCCTGTTTTTAATTCTATAATAAATATAAAAAATAATTTTGAGCGAGAAACTAGCTAGTTTAATTATACATGCATACCACATGTCAACCATTTAAGATTGTATTGGAAATCACTTGATGAGGATAGTACTGAACTAGAGCCCAACCCGAGCATGACCTCCTAAGATTGCTAGTCTCTAATTAATTATAATAAAAAAAAAATGAAAATATGTACTAAATGATTATTAAGTTAATAAACAAATGGATTTGTGAGTTTAAAGTCCATAATGTGTTTTTAAGAGTTATTGGATGGCTAATGAAATATATCAAATTTGTTCCTTATGCATAAGAGATGAAAGGTTTATAATTTATAATTTATAATTTTTTAGTATTATTATTTTTAATTGATATTGTAGGGGTAAATATCCTGTAAGGGTACCACACTATGGCCAATTATCAAAATGGATGCTACATGTCAATTAGTATCTTTTTGGGTGCCACGCTTTAATTTCTTTTCGACGGGAGGGTAACCACTCATATCCGATGAGAAATTGTTGACGTGGCTGCTGGAATGTCCACGTGGCATGCATTCTGACAGCTCATATGCTGGTGTGGGTGTGCCGGCGAGGATGTTTTAACCCTCCTCAACCGATTTGTACCACACCATCCCAATTTACATGCCAGCTCAGCATCCCGGCCTCTCTTTCCCTTCGTCTTCTTTGCCTGCTCTCTTTTCTCATTGTCCATCCCCTGCTTTTCCCCTTCCTTATTCTCCTCCGTCTTCTTCTTCTTGTCCTTCTTCTTCTTTGATGCTTAGACCGAAAGGTATAATCACTACAACTGCTGAAGGATTGTTTGGAAGATTGTCTTCTTCGATTGCATAAGCGTCCTCCATCTTTCTGTCTATCTATCTCCCTTTCTCTATATCAGCACTAAGATATTTCCAGTTCTATATGAATGTTGTCACAAGATCTTCCTTTCTCTAATGAACATAAAGATATTTCCAATTATGTGTGAATGTTGTAACAAGATCTTCCTTTCTCTGCATGATCATAAAGATATTTCCAGTTCTAAGTGAATATTGTAACAACTATTCATCCGTTGATTTAGGTTATTTTTAGAGTAGGGGTTCATTTTGATGTTGTAGGGGTTTATTGATTGTATAGTGTTGTAGTAAGGGTTGTCATTTTAATAAAGATTTCATATCAATGTTGAATTTGTAAAGAAGACATCAATATTTATAAAACAAATTGTTTAAAAATATGCTTGAAATCGAATTGCTAACATGATCAAACAATTTGAAATTGTGTATCTGAACACTTGTATAATTTGCACTAATCTGAATACCAATAGAAAATGTGTATGTGAACACCTATAAATAATTTGCAACCATGAATTTGTATATGAAATTGAGTATATGGACACCTATATAATTTGCAGAAATCTGAATGGCAAGAAAAATTTTGTATGCCAACAAAAATTGTGCACTTTTCAAGCTTTACACAAACCCAGTAATTCTATACTATCACAAAATTTGCACATTGAAGAAACAAAAAAAAAAGGGTTTTCAAACACTCCAAATGTTCTTCCACTAGTACATTGTTGATAAAATTCACATAAATTGGCAACATACATTTGCCCAGGCTTCATTATACTTATTGGGTACCACCAGAAACAGTAGACCCTCTAGCACCAAGTGGCACCCATATTCTTTTCTTCTTTGAAGGAGCCCCATCTTTAACATTCACATGAGGTCTTGGTACATTAATTCTTGAGGTTAATGGAGTTTTTTGCCTCCCCTGGTTGCCAATTTCATTTGAATTTGATGAAACACCAAACCGTCTATCATTCACAGCTACATTCCTTTTGCCTCCCCTGGTTGGCAATTTAGTCCTCTTTGGCCTTCTATCACTCATACTTGTTTGCCCAATAGGAGCATAGAATGACCAGATATAGTTTTGTTAATATATCCAATCCTAATAAATAAAATAGCATAAATGTTAAGCATTTAAACTAACATGCGATACAACTTCTACTGCAACCTGTTGTGGGATGTCACTAGTTTCAATGTTTCTATTGAGGAGATCCACCTTATAGTGGCCATAGCAAGTTAATTACTTTCATGGCATACAATAGGATGTAATGAAAAAAATTTGCAAAAGAAAACTTGATGATAAACTTGAACAAAATGATCATGAAGAACCTGGGGGTCAATGGTTGCCATAGGATCATTGCTTGCACTCTAGTAAGCATCAGAAAATTAATTAATCTCCATAATTGCAAAAGAACTGAGCTTATTTATTAGGAAAAAAATCTCACATTGCCATCATTCATTGTCCACTGATACCAGCTGAATGCCCACTGGTTTGTTCATTTGGCCCTTGGTCCCCTTGAAAGCATGACAAATATATTCAAGTCATAGGGAAAAAGTAAATAATTTATAAGAATATTAAAATTGAACACACCTGCACACCATGGAATCTCTTGTTATGGCCAGGCTTTCTACAAATACTACATCTAATTGCAATACCTTTCTTGCATACTCTGTCATTGGCGAAGCCCACACTTTGATCATCTGCCTCTCTCCTTCTAAGCAAGGGTCTCTGCCTTTTCTTCTTATTTATTGGCTCAAGTGGACATTGGGGGGGTGGGTGTTAGATCACTTTTAGGCCAACAGCTCTACTCTGTGTTGGGTGTAGAATATGTCTATATGTTTTAAGGATAGTGGTCACTTTGTAATATTCATCCAAGTAGTTCTCTGGCCTATCCCTATTATAGTAAATTGCTGAAATTGCATGAGTACAAGGAATTCCTGCTAGCTTCCATTTTCTATAAGTACAATTTCTTTCTTTAATGTCAACCACATATTGACCATCTTGCCCTGTAACTTGATATGCATCCCCTCCAGACCATGTTGAATAATACATGTTACTCATTTCCTTCAATTTTTCCAACTTCCTTAGAATCCTAGGGCAGTGTATGGTTTTACATTTCTCCATTGCACCTTTTCTTTTTAAAATCCTAACCATTAGCTTTGTTCTAATCATTTCATTCATTGTGATTATGCCCTTTGTTCTAGCTTCCAATATTTGACTATTAAAACACTCACATAAATTGTTTAATAGCATGTCACATTTTAATTGAGTTTGGAAATAAGACTTACTCTAATGTTTTGGGTCTATCTTTTCCATATATTCATATGCACCCACAGACATTACTTTCAAATTTTCCATTGCCTTCTCAAAAGCTAGAATGTAGCTAGACCTAGCATATGCCCATAATTGATCCTTAAGCCCCTTTCCCTTAAAGTTTTAAAATTTGTGTGTATATGCCTCACACAAAACCTATGCTCACTTTCTGGGAATAAGTGTTCAATGGCAGGTATGAGGCCCTATGATAATTTTCCCAATTCATACACCATTGCCAATAAATAAAGGAGACCAAGACAGACACCAAAATATACACCAAATATATCAATAAGTAGTCATACAGGATTTACCCAGACATACCAGGACATAGAATATAGTAGGACATACCATTAATGTATATTCATTGAACATATAAATATAATTGGTAGGACATGCAATATAGCAGTGTTATGAATAACCAATCATGCATATACTATTGCCAATAAATAAAGGAGACTAGGACAGACACCAAAACATACACAAAAGAAAATATATCAATTAGTAGTCATATATAATTTACCTAGACATAGCAGGACATTGAATATAGCAGGACATACCATTAATGTATATTCATTGAACATATAAATATAATTGGTAGGACATACAATATAGTAGGTCATGAATAACCAATGATACTTTATTGCCAATAAATAAAGGAGACCAGGACATACACCAAAACATACACAAAAAATATATATCAATTAGTAGTCATACATGACATATAATATAGCAGGTCATGAATAACCAATCATTGAAGATATAGTACCTTTGAAGATATATGCAAAATCGCATGTTTATTCATTTCATTTTTATAAGCAATTTCAGGCCATGTATATATGTGTTTTCAGTTAAGTCGTCTGATCATTATGAAATTGATGGGGCCGGTTCTATTTATTGTTGTTCGTAAGCATTTCGTTCTCTCCCATGAGACCTCAACTTCAGTTAATGCATCTGGGAGTTATTTTCAAATGCTTAACATGCGCATGATGATTTCTTCTTGTCCATTCTAGTTTTCGAAAACAAAACTTCAGCTTTTATCTTTATTTTCTCCTATCAATTCTAAGTCAAATTTCTTATTCTATTTCAGACTTCTAGTTCCAAAGGCTCCTCTTTAGGTTTTTCAAGCTTTTCTTTTTTACCTACTTATTCCATATGATTAAAGTTCAGATTTGTAATTATATTTGCAATTATAAGTGCTGATGTTATTATGTTGAATTTTTGTCATGAGTTGTATCATAAAAATGTTTTTAGTGCATTAAAACATGTTAGAGTTCAAACCTTTCTGCATATTTGGTGATCAATATTTTTATCATGTCTTTTCTTTGTAGTTATGGATCAACAAAGTGTGGCCTAAGGTAACATCATGCTTTGCTTCTTAAAGAGTACAAGCTGTCCAAGACAGGAGGGATACACTGCACACAGCATCTCCAGGGATGATCCTCACAGATTTACTTCTAAGGTAATTATAGATTAATGGTAGTTTTCCTTTCAAACTTCCCTAGGGATGAACCATGTGGACCCCGATCTTTTAATGCAGTTTGTTTTTAAAATAAAATTGGTTTTAGTTAAATTTTTTTAAATATATGTTTTAATTTAGATTAGGTTTGCCCTTATCCTATCCCAACAAACTCACCAAACTTGATTTTCTTTTGTTGAGCTAGCCCTACCGGTCGTGCTTGATTACCGCTATCTTCCCTATTTGATTCGTGATCTTGATTCTATAGGTAACTAAGAACTGAGAAATCCTTTTCTCTCTTTTTTAGTAAGCCTTCTTAGCGTGGGTAGTGAGGTCAACTGGTCTCTATCCAGTGCCATGATTGTGAGGAGTTTCTAGGTAAGTCTATTGTTGGATCTTCTGATTTTGGTGTACTGATTCCTGTAAGCCGCTTTGTAGTCTTGAGACATATTCTTATCTTGTTGATCATCTTATTCCTTAATATGCTTATTTCTGCTCAAATTGAGTCATGCTTTTATGATCCACCTTTTTTATTTGGCCATGATTAGTACAGTTAAGATAAACTTGGTTGGGTTGCATGCATGGTGTAGTGAATACATGCAAGCATTACTTCTCCATGTTTTGGCCTGGTCATGTTGTATTTATTTATTTATTTTGACTATCTTAACTAGCTGATTTGCCAGTTTGTGGTGTAAGTCTCGGTTTCATTTTTTCTTTATTAATCATTAATTTCAGGGAGGCTAAGTTAATGCCATTGTAATTACTTTAAGTTGCATAGTGATGTTTTATTAGATATGTATGCCATTATGATAGTATGGACTTGATGGCAAGTGGAGAATTGGACTTTTAATCAAGCCAAAGTTTTCCTTTTTATGGTGTTAGCAATCCCAACATTTCACTTTTTGATGGGTGTGTGTGTTGTGTATATATGTGTGTATTGTGTGCATATATATGGATGTTGTGTATATATATGTAATATCCTTCCGGAGTTAATTAGTAATGTTTTAGCAGATTAATTATCTTCTTGTTGCACTTTGTTGTTTGGGTTAGGAGTTGCAGTGTTTTAATTGAGGTCTTATTTTATCCAAAAATATTTATTACATGATCCTTTATGAGAATAGGTTCATACTACTTTTGTATCTCTTCCCTAATAGTCTGTTTGTATGTTATGCTTGAAATCCAAGAATCCTAGTTGACTTGTAAAATTAGGATTACTGAACTGATTTTTTATCTATATGTTCTTTTGTGGAGAGTTGAGTGGGAATGAATTTGGAATTTTGGAAATTTAGCGAATATCAGGTAAGTATCCCAAATATAAATCTGATTATATATGTCCACTCTAGTTTTTGAATATCTGGAATTTTTTAGAAGAGTATTGTTTTTATTTATTTGTATTTTAAATCATTTATTTATTATTATATTTGGAATTATTTTAAAATTAATTTAAATATCACGTTAATGATATGATATTTTGGTTTAGATTTATCTAAAAGGTTTATTATATATTTAAAAATCTAGATCATTTAATTCCTCAGTTTTAATTCATTTATTTAAATTCAAATTATTTAACCTTTGAATTTCAGATATTATATTTAAAATCTGAATTTTTAATTTATTTCATAAAATCCAGGTTATTTAATATTGTTTTTTGAATTTCAGATATTTATTTGATTTATGATTAATTAATTTATTTAAATTTATATTATTTATTTTATGAATTTCAGGTATTTTATTTAATTTCTGATTATCGAAATATTATTATTTTTATTATCTGTTCATGTTTGGATTCCATTAACTGGTTTATTTTAATATGCTAAAAATGGGATCACGTTATTGTAAATTCCTTGTAATTTGACCGATTAGTTTATTATTTTGTGAACATGAAGTATTTTGACATAAAAACTAGTTCCCAATTAACTATGCAATAACCTGGTCACTGGGGGTTAAACATTGACCGTGTCGACACGTATTTTGTTCTATAAACTATAATTTCCCACCACTTGCCGTTGGTGAAGAATAATGGCCTTTGATAATTTTGGGCTCGGGTCACCTGGTGTTAATATGACTTCTGATAAATTTTGCCTCTAGTTACCGAGGGTTAATATATGAATTTTGTGATTTTGTTTTGGCAATAGTTGTTTGGGGGATCTATATGCGTAGTTTTTTACATCTGTGTTTACATGAAATAAATTTGTTTTTGTTGATGTTGCAATTTGATAAATTATGATTTTGCATTAGTGATCCTTATATTTTTAGTGGGTGCTTATTGGGCTGTCAAGCTCATAAATATTGTTGATATTTTTTTTTAGATCAAGAGTAGGGTTGAGTGGCGGATAGCTTAGCGGGGATCTGATAATGAGCGTATAGATTAATTAGCATGTGCGTACATGGAGAAGCACGATGCAAGGGTATTTCGGTATTTTGGCGGGTGACGGGATTTTATTGTTCGACCGGGTCTATTTGATGGAAAACAGGTCAAGGAACAAAAATCACAGTTTGTGTCGCACAAACTCGTGAATCATACCAAAATTTGGCAAAATTCCATCGTTTAGGCTTCGAAACCACTAATTTTGCCTTTTTGGTAAAAATTGATTTTGTTATATCTTAGGTTAGAAATCTCTAATTTGTGAGCCGTTTGTGGCAATAATCTTTATTTTGTTAAGCCTTTTATTTCTTGCTAATATTTGAGAATTTACCATTTTTGGTATATTTTCAAATTATCTCCTTTTTTAGGGTTATTTTCATATTTTTTTTAGTTCGAATATTTATTGTAAGTCTACAGGTAAGAGTAAAACAGTTTTGTGATCATTATTTTTTCATTGAGTAATAAGATTTTACTCTTCCCAATTCCTGGTTATCTTTGATCAATAGGTCTTGAATATACCACTGCATCAGTTTGGTACTAGAGCCGAATTGATCATGCCACCACGAGGATGAGGTGCGGGTCACCCTACACAAAGGCTGGAGGAGATCTATGATCATGATGACGATGCTTGATTTGAGCAGCAAGTTGGCCGCCTCTTAGACCGTCAGATGGAGTGGATGATAGAAGAGTTGACTGAACGGTTTACCCAAATGATGGGTAGCATCAATCAAGGGCGTGTTTCTGAACGTGGGAGTGACGACACCATTGAGGAAGACAATGGCTACTTTGCTAACATTGCTCTGGCAGGGCGACGAGGAGGGCAAGATCATGGGGGTGACATTCGATACTACCGCGATAAAGATAGGCATTGGGAATCTGGTATACGGGTTGATGTTTCAGAATTCCATGGTGGACTATAAGTGGAGGAGTTCCTTGATTGGCTGACCACTGTCGAAGAGGTCCTGGAGTTCAAAGGGGTCTCGGATGATAGAAGAGTGGTTCTAGTGGCAACGTGGCTGTGTGGGCGGGTAACCGCATGGTGGCAACAACTGAAGCTTAACCATAGCAGGTTGGGGATGGACAAGATCAACTCTTGGGAGAAGATGAAGAAACACATGCGCTCCAATTTCTTACCCCATAATTACCAGGGCATGATTTTTAGTCAATTGTATAATCTACGCCAAGATACTCACACCGTGGAGAAGTACACCACGGAGTTCTATTAGTTGCTATCTCGGAATGAAGTTCAAGAATCAACAAATCAGTTGGTGGCAAGGTACATTGGCGGCTTGCAAACCCAGATCCAGAAGACTGTTAACCTGTTCGACCCAGTCAACATCTTGGTGGCCCATCAGCAAGCTTTGATTATTGAGTGGCAACAGGCGTTCAGTCCCAGTATGTTCTGGGGGCCACGTGGAGGTGATTGTCTGATTTCCTCTACTATGAGTGGACCGGCCTGAGAAGGAGTTACTGCTGATCGTTCCACGGGAACTAGCATGACCAGGTGAACCAATAGCACTATTCAGTGTTTCAGTTGTAGAGAAAAGGGGCATCTCCAAGCGGATTGCAAGAAGGCAGGAAAGAGAGTTATGCTTGCCAAAGAAGAAGAGGATACAAGGGACATTATTCTGCCTGTATTTGACGAAGATGTCCTTGATGAGGAGATTGTTGAGGATGACATTGGTACAGCCTTGGTCATACGAAGATCCTGCTTGACACCCAAGGCTACTGATGACGATTGGAGGTGATCTAACATCTTATAGTCCACCTGTACTATCCTTGGGAAGGTACGTAATTTTGTGACTGATGCAGGTAGCTTTGAGAACATTATCTCTGATGAAGCAGTACAGAAGCTGAATATCACCACTGAGAGACACCCGATGCCATACAAACTGGCTTAGCTCAAGCGGGGTGCCGAACTTATGGTTAGCAAGCACGCACTAATTGCCTTCTCGGTTGGCCCAAAGTATAGAGATAAACTGTGGTATTGGGCACGCACTGATTACCTATGGATGCTTGCCATTTATTATTGGGCAGGCATTGGCAATATGATCGGAAGGTGACACGCAATGGCCGCGCCAACTCTTATACCTTCATCTATAGTGGCGTAAAGATAGTGTTAGTGCCCAACAAGCCCGTGGAAGCATCAACCGCCACCAACACTAACCTGCTATCCTATGCTCCATTCGGGAGAGAGTTACAGGATTCAAGCATTGTTTTGTCTTACTCGGGAAGATAATCACCAAAGGCTTGGAGACTCCAGAAATTCTGGAAATCATTCTTCCTTTACTTGATGAGTTCCAAGAAGTCTTCCCTGAAGATTTAGCAGGGGGGCTTCTACCCCTGCGGATATACAACATCAGATAGAGCGCCAGCCTAGCTTTGTCTTACCACACCGACCACACTACTGGATGAGTCCGAGGGAGCATAAAAGAACAAGGCATGAAGTAGAAAAATTGTTGTTGAAATGACATATTCACGACAGTATGAGCCCATGCGTGGTCCCCGCCTTATTGACACCAAAGAAAGACGGTACTTGGTGCATGTGTGTGGACAACCGGGCCATCAATAAAATCACTATTAGGTATCAATTTCCTATTCCTCGATTGGATGATCCGCTTGACTAGATTAGCGGCAGCTACGGTGTTCACGCGGCTAGACTTGAAGAGAGGGTATCACCAGATTTGCATGCGGCTTGGTGACAAGTGGAAAATAGCTTTCAAGACGCGAGAAGGGTTGTAGGAGTGGATGGTGATGCCTTTCGGGCTTTCCAATGCCCCCAGCACATTCATGAGGGTTATGAACCAACTCCTTCGTCCATTCATTGGCAAATTTGTGGTCATGTATTTTGATGGCATCCTCATTTATAGCCCTGATGAGAAGACGTATCTTGTACATGTTCGAGATGTCCTCGCCACTCTTAAGTCCCAACAGTTCTATACGGTAAAGAAAAAGTGTGTTTTCTTCTCACCCAAGGTATTGTTTTTGGGTTGTGTTGTTTTATTGGAAGTTATACAAGTAGACAAGGCCAAAATTAAGGCGATACAAGATTAGCCGACTCCAACAACTATCACCGAGGTGCAAAGCTTCCACGGCCTTGCATCATTCTATTGGTGGTTCATCGCTCACTTTAGCAGCATCATGGTACCGTTGACTGAGTGCATGAAGGGCAACAAATTTACATAGACCGCTGAAGCTAATGCTACTTTGCGATTGATGAAGGAAACGCTTGACCACCGCCCCTATCTTGGCACTTCCTGATTTCACCCACCCATTTGAACTGTACACAGATGCGTCCGAGGTGGGCATTGGGGATGTCTGAGCCAGCAAGGGTAGCCTATTGCAATTTTTCAGTGAGAAACTGTCGGGAGCACGATTGAACTATAGCACCTGCGGAGTTGAATTCTATGCTGTGGTTCAGGCCATTAAGCGATGGAGGCATTATTTGGGCATTATTTGCTTCATCAAGAGTTCATCTTGTACACAGATTAGGCCGCCATATGGCATATATATTAACAAGATAAGGTGTCATCCCGCCATGGACGATGGGTGAACTTTCTGGATCAGTTTACCTTTGTCATGAAGCACAAAGTAGGGGTCTCTAACCATGTGGCGGACACACTCAGTAGGTGAAGCAACCTTCTAGTCGCACTGTGAGTCAAGGTACCTAGTTTTGACTCTTTTCATGATTTGTTTGTGACTGACCCATATTTCTCGGAGATCCTCCTAGATGTACAGGCTACAAAACGAATGGATTTCCTACTCTAGTATGGTTTCTTATTCTGGGAAACCAACTTTGTGTTCCAGATTACAGTTTAAGAGTGCAAATTATTAGCGAGTTGCACAATGAAGGCCATGGGAGGAGAGACAGAATGCTCTAGTTGATTCAGTCTTCCTACTTCTGACCTGGCATGCATAAGGATATTGAAAAGATTGTTCAACGATGCCGAATATGCCAGATCTCCAAAGGAGGCACAACCAATGCTAGCCTCTATATGCCATTGCTAGTACCTTCTCAGCCATGGACGGACATCAATATGGATTTTTTGCCTAGGATCTGTCGCGTACTCAACATGATAACGACTCTATCTTTGTAGTGGTAGACCATTTTTCCAAGATGGTGTACTTCATTCCCTGCAAGAAAACGACAAATGCTATAAATGTGGCCCAGCTATTCTTTCGTGATGTCTACCATCTCCACAGCCTACCATCCCACGGCCTACCATCCTCAATTATCTCCAATCGAGATATGCGGTTTCTTAGCCACTTTTGGCGAAGTGTGTGGAAGATGGTGAACACCCGACTCAACCTTAACAATGCCTATCACCCTCAAATAGATGGACAAACTGAAGTCGTTAACTGCTCACTGGGTAACTTGCTTCATTGTCTTGTAGGGGATCATCCTAAAGGGTTGAACGTGAAATTGAGTCAGGCAAAATTTGCTCACAACCATGCTACAAACAAAATACAGGATTCAGTTCATTTCAGGTGGTGTACTTGGCAATTCCTCATGGACCCCTCGACTTGATTCCCCTACCGACAAAGACTCGGATCCATGGGAAAGTGGCTGACTTTGTAACGAGCTTACTAAACATTCACAAGACCATGCTCAACAAGTTGAACGCCTCTCAACACATGTTACAAGCAACATGCCGACCAGTGGTGCTGCCATGTTGAGTTCGAGGTTGGAGACTTTGTGTGGGTTGTGTTGTCCAAGGAGCATTTTCCAGCTGGGGAGTACAACAAGATTATCGCCAAGAAAATTGGGCCAGTAGAGATCATTGAGAAGATCAATCCCAATGCATACTGACTTCAGCTCTCGACCCACATCCGGATGGCTGACACCTTCAATGCCAAGCATTTGATACCCTATTGCAGTGACTCCTCCGACGATGAAAATTCAAGGGTGAATTCTCTCCATCCTGGGAAGAAATGATAACGGGTCGTATAGACGAATTAGCATGTGCGTACATGGAGAAGCACAATGCAAGGATGTTTTGGTAATTTGGCGGGTGGCAAGATTTTATGGTTCGATCGGGTCCATTTAGATGGGAAAGGGGTCAAGGAACAAAAGTCACGATTTTGTGTGCCATAAACTCGAGACTCATACCAAAATTTGGCCAAATTTCATCGTTTAGGCCTCGAAAACCCTAATTTTGTCGGTTTTGGTAATAATTTATTTTGTTATATCTTAGGCTAGAAATTTATGATTTGTGAGCCGTTTGTGGCAATAGTCTTTATATTTTTAGCCTTTTATTTCTTGCTGATATTTGAGAATTTACCATTTTTGGTATATTTTCAAATTATCTCCTTTTTTAGGGTTATTTTCATATTTTTAATTCGCCTATTTATTGCAAGTCTATGGGTAAGAGTGAAACAGTTTTGTGATCATTCTTTTTTCATTGACTAATAAGATTTTACTCTTCCCAATTCCTGGCTATCTTTGATCAACAGGTGTTAGATATACTGCTGCATAGGATTGTTGGTCCATCGCCAATTTAATTAGCATGTAATAAGTCCCGTTTGTTGTTGGCAAAAGTTTTATTTGATTAAACTTGTATTGATTGTGCAAAACACTTAGTTTGTTTCTTTTAGTGTTGAACTCTGTTTTTGTTTCCAGTTTTTGCTTCTGTGTTAGATTTCGTGATTTTGAGAATAGATTTTGGGGAGCCTTGCATGCCTAGTAGATCTCGGCTTGGTTGGTGTGTGGCCGTTTGTCAGTGTATTGGGCCTGGTAAGCTGGGTTCGTGGCATAACAAATTTAGTGGTATCAGAGTGTTCTCAATTAATCATGATTCTAATAAATTTGATAGACCTTCTAATTTAGACTGCTAGGGTGACTTTTGTGTTAACTATGCATTCTTGGAAATTAGTTAAACTTTTAGAGTTTTGTCTAATTTTGATTGGGTTTACCTCGTAGAATGGTACCCCATAGCGCTGCCAGTAGGAGTGTTGGAGAGTTTTTCGGGCGGACATCAACTTCTGTGGATGGCCCATTAAAGGAGAGGGCTGGAAGGGTGGATAGAGAAGAAGCTATAATTGAGCTGAGTGAGAAGTGGTAGGGATGGTGCGTGACCAGAGATAGCAACAAGCCGCAACACCATCCCCGACCACAGCCGCCTCCTCCTACTCTGCCTACTCCCTAGGAGCCTAAAGAGAAGACTATTATGGAATTCAAAAGGATCTGGTCTGCTACCATTTGAGTGCACTACCAATCCTGATGAGGTGGAAGTTTGGGATAGAAGAAATGGAGAAAGCTTTTGTAGTGATGAAGTGCAATGAAGAAGAAAAGCTTAGGTTCAGAGTGTACATTCTTAAGGGCCCAATGAACCACTGATACAGGGAGAACTTTGCATTCATCAGGGACATGAATTCGAATCTTGGGAGCAACTGATGGAAGCCCTTTTCTGTAAATACTTCACTAGAGACAAGATGGTGCTGTTTGAGAGAAAATTTATTAATTTAACTCTAGGAAGCATAACTGTTGATGAGTATGAGATGGAGTTTGACAGGCTTTCTAGGTATGCTCCAAAGTTGGTTGATGATGATCTAAGCAGGGCCTGTCATTTTGAGGGAGGCTTACAGGCACATATTTGCAGGGGTTTAGCTGCTATACACCTGACTAGCTATGTAGAGGTGGTAGGGCGCGGTAAGTCATTGGACACTGTTTGGGGTGACACTAGAGATCAAAGTATAAAATTTCTGAAGAAGATAGATAGAAGTTTTGACAAAAAGGGAAATCATAAGTCTGGGAATAGAGGAAGGTCTATGTTTGATGGAGGTCAAGGTAAGTCTCAAACAGTGAGTGAGCCGCCAGCTCAAAGATCTTGAGGATTGCCACCTGCTTCTTTTCGTTCTGGCTAGAAGAAATACCCTACTTGTGGAGGTGTGCATGACCCTAAGGATTGCAGGCATGCTACAGAGGCATGATATAGGTGTGGCATTCTAGAGCACCATATTGCTGAGTGTCCACAGCTACAGTCTTATGGGGCATAGAGATCATCCAATGTTCAAAATTATAGACATGTACCAGCACCTAAATCTCAGTGTTCTGTGGGTCAGCTTACAGGAAAGGAGATGGTCATTGAGCAACCATCATCCTTAACTCAGCAAAAAGCAGGAAAGCCAAAGACACAAGGACGTGTTTATGCATTGACTCAGGAGGATGCACATGCCTTAAATGTAGTGGTGTCAGGTACATTATCATTTTATTCAGCATATGGATGTGTCTTATTTGATTCTAGAGCTACGCATTCATTTATCTCGTCTGCTTTTATTTGAAAGCATATTTTGCATGTTACTACCTTTGAGTATGATTTGTGTGTTGCCACTCCTTTAGAAGTTGATGTTGTTCTTAGTAGAGCTTGTGAGAACTGTCCCATTATTGTTGCCAGTAATGAGTTGCTAGCTCGTCTTTATGTTATGAGTATGAATGACTATGATGTTATTTTGGGAATGGATTCTTTGTCTAAATTTCATGCCCTAGTTGATTGTTATACAAAACGAGTAGTTTTTAAAATCTCTGGAGAAGCGGAATTCATCTCTCAGGGAAATGAGTTTGTGTCACTGCCTCGTGTGATTTCCGCTTTACAAGCTTAAAAATTACTCTTGGGTGGGTGCTCGGGATTTCTTACAACATTGGTGGAAGTTAAAGTAGAAGGGCCAGTGTTAAAGGATATTCAGGTGGTCAGAGAGTTTACTGATGTTTTCCCTAAAGATCTTCCTAGCTTGCCACCAGACAGAGAAGTTGAATTTGCTATTGATTTGGTTCCGTGAACAAGCCACATATCTAAGACTCCTTACAGGATGGCACTTGCAGAACTTAAGGAGTTAAAGAAGCAACTTGAGGAACTGCTTGGGAAGGGATTTATTCACCCCAGTGTTTCTCCGTGTGGTGCTCCAGTTTTATTCGTCAAAAAGAAGGATAGCAGTTTGCGATTATGCATTGACTACTAAGAGTTGAATAAGCTAACAGTAAAAAATCGATATCTACTGCCTCGGATTGATGACCTTTTTGATCAATTGTAGGGTTCTCAGGTGTTTTTAAAAAATGATCTCAGGTCAGGATATCACCAGCTGAAGATCAAGGCAGGGGATATGTCGAAGTCTGCATTTCGGACTCGTTATGGGTATTATGAGTTTCTTGTAATGACTTTCGGGTTGATGAAGGCTGGGCAGTTTTTATGGATTTGATGAATAAAACTTTTAAACCTTTCTTGGATAGGTTTGTAGTGGTGTTTATTCATGATATTCTGGTGTTTACAAAGAGTCGAGAAGAGCATGAAGAGCACTTGAGGATTGTGCTAGGCATCTTGAGAGAGAAGACACTGTTTGCAAAATTCTCTAAGTATGAGTTTTGGTTAGATAGGGTAGCTTTCCTTGGTCATGTGATAACTAAGGATGGGAATTCTATTGATCCAAAGAAGATAGAGGTTGTTGTTGAGTGGAAGAGGCCTACTAGTGTGACAGAGATTCATAGTTTTCTGGGACTAGCCGATTATTACAGACGGTTTGTGGAAGGATTTTCAGTGTTGGCGGCACCGTTAACCAAACTCACTAGGAAAGGACTAAGTTTTCAGTGGTCAGATCAGTGTGAACAAAGTTTCCAAGAGTTGAAAACACCGATTGGTATCTGCACTTATTATCACACTTCCATCTCTCTGGTGAAGGGTTTACCATTTATAATGATGCTTGTAAAACTAGTCTTGGGGTGTGTATTGATGCAGAATGGTTATGTGGTGGCTTATGCTTCTAGACAGTTGAAGCCATTTGAGGTGAACTATCCCACTCATGACCTAAAGTTAGCTGCTGTGATTTTTGCTTTGAGAATTTGGAGGCATTACTTGTATGGAGAGGTTTGTGAAGTATTCACAAATCACAAGAGCCTTAAATATATTTTTACTCAAAAGGAGTTGAATATGAGACAAAGGAGATGGTTGGAGTTATTGAAGGATTACGATCTAACTATTAGCTATCATCCTGGGAAGGCAAATGTGGTGGTTGATGCACTTAGTAGGTAGTCTTTTGGCGGTGTGGCTACGCTGATTACTTCCCAAAGGTCAATCCTTGAGGATATGAGGAGGATGGAGCTATAGGTGATCGTTTAGGGGGCAGGCGATTCTTTGGTAAATTTAATGATACGGCCTATGCTTTTGGAGAGAATTAAAGTAGCACAAGTAGAAGACCTCTATTTGCAGAAAATTCGGTAAGAGATAGAAACTAGCACTCAAGTTCAGTTCAGGATCCACCTGGATAATTCAATGAGGTTTAGAGATCGGATTTGTGTTCCAAATGACTCAGAGTTAAAGAAGGAAATCTTGGAAGAACCTCATTACACCAGTTATTCGGTTTATCCTGGCAGAACTAAAATGTACAAGGATCTGAAGATTTCTTTATGGTAGAATAACATGAAGTGGGAGATTGCTCAGTTTGTGGCAAAGTGTTTAATCTGTTAGTAGGTTAAGGTGGAGCATCAGAGACCAGCTAGACTTCTTCAACCACTTCCGATTCCTGAGTGGAAGTGGGAGAATATTGCAATGGATTTTGTGTCAGGATTTCCTAGAACCAACAAGAGTACCGATAGTGTGTGGGTAGTGGTTGACAGATTAACAAAGTTTGCACATTTTTTAGCTGTGAAGACTGGCATGTCTTTGGTGAAGCTAGTAGAGTTATACATTGATCAGATCGTAAGGTTTTATGGTGTCCCAATGTCAATTATATCAGATCGGGACACCCGATTCATGGCACACTTATGAAAAATTTTACATAAGGCTTTGGGAACCAAGTTGATTTTCAGTACAACTTTTCACCCACAAATAGATGGGCAGCCTGAGAGGACAATTCAGATTCTGGAGGATATGCTGCAGGCTTGTATGCTTGACTTTGGGGGTTGTTGGGATCGATACTTGCCATTGATAGAGTTTTCTTATAATAATAGTTATCAGGCAAGTATTCAGATGGCTCCTTATGATGCACTGTATGGCAGGAGATGTAGGTTGCCTATTTGTTGGGGTGATGTGGGAGAACGTAAATTGTTATGGCCAGAGATTGTGCAGTTGACAGTGGAGAAAGTTCGTCTGATCAGAGATCGTCTACGAACAAGTCAAAGTAGGCAGAAAAGTTATATAGATAATAGGAGAAAGAAGCTTAGAGTTTCAGGTGGGTGATCATGTGTTCTTAAGAGTAGCTCCCACTAAAAGAGTTATTATTTTTGGTGTGATAGGGAAGCTCAGAACTCGGTTTATTGGTCCGTTTGAGATCTTGGAACGCATTGGTGAGGTGGCATATAGGCTTGCATTACCACCTTCACTGTCTCGGGTTTATGATGTGTTCCATGTTTCTATGCTGAAAAAGTTCATTCTAAATCCTGACCATGTGATACAATTCTCTGACTTTGAGCTTAGCAATGATTTGACGTATGAGGAGTGACCTATAAAGATCATTAATTTCAAGGCACAAATCTTGAGGAGAAGAACTATTCCTTATGTTAAAATTCAGTGGAGTAATCATTCAGAGCGTGAAGTAACTTGGGAGTTGGAGTCTGAGATAAAAGAGAGATATCCGTATCTTTTTTATACCTCAGGTAAGAGTTTAGAGGACTAAACCCTTTAAAAGAAGGAGGAGTTTGTGGACCTTATTCTTTTAATGCAGTTTGTTTTTAAAATTAAATTGGTTTTAGTTAAGATTTTTAAAATATATGTTTTAATTTAGATTAGGTTTGCCCTCATCCTATCCCAATAAACTCATTGTTGAGCCATCCCTACTTGTCGTGCTAGATTACCGTTATCTTCCCTATTTGATTTGTGATCTTGATTCTATAGGTAACTAAGAATTGAGAAATCATCTTCTCTCTTCTCTTGTAAGCCTTCTTAGCGTGGGTAGTGAGGTCGAGTGGTCTCTATCCAGTGTCGTGATTGTGAGGAGTTTCTAGGTAAGTCTATTGTTGGATCTTCTGATTTTGGTGTACTGATTCCTGTAAGCCGCTTTGTAGTCTTGAAACATATTCTTATCTTGTTGATCATCTTATTCCTTAATATGTTTGTTTCTGCTCAAATTGAGTCATGCTTTTATGATCCCCAGTTTTTATTTGGCCATGATTAGTACAGTTAAGATAAACTTGGTTGGGCTGCATGCATGGTGCAGTGAATACATGCAAGCATTACTTCTCCATGTTTCGGCCTGGTCATGTTGTTATATTTATTTATTTATTTTGAATATCTTAACTATCAGATTTTCTTGCGTGTGGTGTAAGTCTTGGTTTCATTTTTTCTTTATTAATTGTTAATTTCAGGGAGGCTAAGTTAATGCCATTGTAATTACTTTAAGTTTCATAGTGATGTCTTATTAGATATGTATGCCATTATGATAGTACGGACCTGATGGCAGTGGAGAATTAGACTTTTAATCAATCCAAAGTTTTCCTTTTTATGGTGTTAGCAATCCCAACATTTCACTTTTGATGGTTGTGTGTGTTGTGTATATACATGTGTGTGATGTGTGCATATATATGGATGATGTTGTGTATATATATGTATTATCCTTCAGGAGTCAATTAGTAATGTTTTAGCAAACTAATTATCTTCATGTTTCCCTTCGCTGTTTCGGTTAGGAGGTACAGTGTTTTAATTGAGGTCTTATTTTATCCAATAATATTTATTATCTTATCCTTTATAAGAATAGGTTCATACTACTTTTGTATCTCTTCCCTAATAGTGTGTCTGTATGTTATGCTTGAAATCCAAGAATCCGAGATGACTTGTAAAGTTAAGATTTGGACTAAACTGATTTTATGTCTATAGGTTCTTTTGTGGGGAGTTGAGTGGGAATCAATTTGGACTTTTGGAAATTTAGAGAATATCAGGTAAGTATCCCACATATAAATCTGATTATATGTGTACACTCTAGTTTTTGAATATCTGAAATTTTTGAGAAGAGTACTGTTTTTATTTATTTGTATTTTAATTTTTTTATTTAATATTATTTTCGGAATTATTTTAAAATTAATTTAAATATTACGTTAATGATATGATATTTTGGTTTAGATTTATCTAAAAGGTTTATTATTTATTTAAAAATCTAGATCGTTTAATTCCTTAGTTTTAATTTATTTGTTTAAATTCAAATTGTTAAACCTTTGAATTTCAGATATTATATTTAAAATCTAGATTTTTAATTCATTTCATCAAATCCAGGTTATTTAATATTTTTGAATTTTCAGATATTTATTTGATTTATGATTAATTTATATTTATTTAAATTTATATTATTTATTTTCTGAATTTCAGGTATTTTATTTAATTTCTGATTACCGAATATTATTATTTTTATTATCTGTTCATGTTTGGATTTCATTAACTGGTTTATTTTGATATGATAAAAATGGGATCACGTTACTGTAAATTTCTTGTAATTTGCCCGATTAGTTTATTGTTTTGTGAACATGAAGTATTTTGACACAGAAACTAGTTTCCCAATTAACTATGCAATAACCCTATCACTGGGGGTTAAACACTGACCGTGTCGATAGGTATTTTGTTCTAGAAACTGTAGTTTCCCACCGCTTGCCGTCGGTGGCGAATAATGGCCTTCGATAATTTTGGGCTCGGGTCACCGAGGGTAAAAATATGACTTCTAATAAATTTTATCTTGGGTCACCGAGGGTAAAAATATGACTTCTAATAAATTTTATCTTGGGTCACCGAGGGTAAATATATGAATTTTAGTGATTTTGTTTTGGCAATAGTTGTTTGGGGGACATATATGCGCAGTTTTTTACATCTATGTTTAAATGAAATAAATTTGTATTGTTGATGTTGCAATTTGACAAATTATGGTTTTGCATAAGTTATTCTAATATTTTTAGTGGGTTCTTATTGGGTTGTCAACCTCATAAATATTATTGATATTCTTTTCAAATCAGGAGTAGGGGCAAGTGGCGGATAGCTTAGCGGGGATCGTTGGGCCGTCGCCAATTTAATTAGCATGTAATAAGTCCCGTTTGTTGTGGGCATAGGTTTTATTTGATTAAACTTGTATTGATTGTGCAAAACACTTAGTTTGATTCTTTTAGTGTTGAAGTCTATTCTTTTTTCTAGTTTTCGCTTCTTTGTTAGATTTTGATGATTTTGAGAACAAGTTTTGAGGCTTTGCATGCCTACTAGATCTCGGCTTGGTTGGTGTGTGGCCATTTGTCAGTGCACTAGGTTTGACAAGCCGGGTTAGGGGCATGACAAACCAAGTAAAAGTCTGAGTATTGCATGGAGTTTAAACTAGTTGCCTAACCTTTCAATTCCAATGGTTTAGTGGGTCAACCTTGAGAAACAAGCAAATGTTTAACATAATCTGTGAACTACCAGGAAACTGTGGCAAGAACATTTGTACCAAGGATGCGAGTTGTTAAAGGATGTGGAAAAAGGAGTAAATTACTTAACACCTCAACGGGTATTGCTTGTGTTAGTTCCGCCGATGTGGTTTGTGGTTCAAAGAACAATTATACAAACCAAGCAAGAAGGAGATACACAAGATTGGTAACCCAGTTCGGCGTCCACTTGCCTACGTCTGGGGGGACCAAGCCCGGAGATAAACAATCCACTAATAGAGGTGAAAATCCATGAGTACAAACACTTGTCACTCACTCTCTCAATAATAAAGATCACCACCCTCTCTAGATTGTCTAGTGCTCACACACTCTCCTCCACGAGTCACACTTACAATATACGAGCAAGGTAGCATACATAGACGACTCAACGTCCTAAATATACCGCATATATCTTTTAGAATCTCCGTGGCTAATAATTTAAAAACCTTCCGAAATTAGCTGTTGCAACTCCTGTTGTAACATAAGTTGCAATATGACCCTGACTGCTAACTTGACTGAGTTCTGGTTACGTTGCAGATGACCTCAAGACCCATCAATCTCCCGGTCATGCTTAGTCCAAGTCGATGCAGCCAAATCTCCCGATCCTGACTGCCTGCAACTAGCCTACCTCCTCAGTTCCTCATCACGCAGTCCCCTCGCAAGGGGCGCACGTCCTTGTGCATCTTCATGAAACTTGCCAAACTTAGTCTTCAACCTTCCAAGTTTGGTCTTCAACGATTCTCCAAACTTGATCTTCAATTCACCCAAGTTTGGTCATCAAATCTTGCCGTTAATAGACTTCAATCAATCTTCATCAAGGATTCTTCAAATCATATCTTCAATTAGCCTTCATTCCATATATAGTCTTCAATCACATCTCCTAAATATGGTCTTGAATAACTCCACCAAGATCTTCAAGATATTTTGCCTTGCAAGCCAAGACTCTTTGCCAAGTCACTAGATTGCCATGTCACCTTGACTATGTTTCAAATTATGCCAAAAATAGTGCGGTTGCACTAACAATCTCCCCCCTTTGGCATAATTTGGCATAATTGCTTTTGCACCCAGAATGAATCCTGTTACTACATCCTGTTACAACTCGACTGAGACACAGACTTTACAAACTGAAGAAAATCATCTAGTGGCTTACAAAATATATGATAATACTACAATTAGTGATGTACAAATTAAGCACAAACAAATACACCCAGTCAGTTTGGAACTCTTGCACTGATCAACTTCTCCCCCTTTGTATATGAATTGATGCCAAAGTCTTCACTAGTTGTTGTAAGACTTGTTAAAACTTGTTCTACAACTCCCCCTATCTTTAGAATTCCTGGTTATCGACTCCCCCTGTCTTCAGAACTCTTTCTTCCTGCTGCAAATGACATTAGTAAACTGTAGCAGATGCAAGGCGTTTGCAGTCCGCAATAGGGATTAAAGTTGGCAATGGCTAATTTCACCACTCAACTTTTCGAATCTTGTAGCATTAAGGGGTTTGGTATCCAATTGCTTTTCTGTTGCAACATAATCAATAACAACTATTTTGTTCTCTACCAAATCTCATATAAAGTGGTATCGAAGATCAATATGTTTGGTACGAGAATGTTGGACTGGATTCTTGGAGATATCAATTGCACTTTTGCTGTCACAAAATATAGTCAATAGCCCTTGTTGTAAGCCATAGTCCTCAAGCATTTGCTTCATCCACAACAATTATGTACAACAACTTCCTGCTGCTATGTATTCAGCCTCGACAGTGGAGAGGGAAATAGAACTTTGCTTCTTGCTATACCATGTGACCAAGTTGTTACCAAGATAGAAGCATCCTCCTGAGGTGTTTTTTCTATCATCAATGTTTCCTGCCCAATCTACATCACTATACCCCGTAAGATTTGAGTTGGAGTCTTTTGAATACCAAATTCCATATTCTGCAGTACCATGAATATATCTGATGATACATTTAACAGCTTTCAAATGTGACTCATTCGGTGTTGCTTAATATCTTGCACAAACTCCAATAATGAAAGAGATGTCTGGCCTACTAGCTGTGAGATAGAGTAAAGCTTCCAATCATGCTTCTATAAAGACTTGGGTCTACATCTTTTCCATGCTCATCTTTTGTCAACTTCTGATTCACACTCATGGGTGTTCTCATGTGTCTAGCCTTTTCCAAGCCAAATCTTTTCACCAAGTTCTATGCATACTTGGTTTTGAGAAATAAAAATTCCTTCTTTGTATTGTTTGATTTGGAAACCCTAAAAGGTAGTTTAGTTCACCTACCATGCTCATTTCAAACTTTTCTTGCATTAGATGAACAAACTCATCCACTTGCTTTTGTGATGTTGAACCAAATATAATATCATCAACATATGTTTGTGCCACCATAAGATTTGATTTGGACTTCTTTATGAATAAAGTGTTGTCTACTCCCCTTCTTTGGTAGCCCTTTTCAAGTAAGAATTTTGTAAGCCTTTCATACTAAGCCCGAGGAGCTTGCTTCAAGCCATAGAGAGCCTTTTTCAATTTGAACACATGATCTGAATGTTGAGGATCTTCAAAACCTTTTGGTTGCTCCACAAAAACTTCTTCACTTAGAACTCCATTTAGAAAAGCACTCTTGACATCCATTTGATGTAGCTTGAACCCCATACAACATACTACTGCTAACAATAATCTGATGGATTCCAAGCGTGCAACTGATGCAAATGTTTCATCAAAATCAACTCCTTCAACTTGAGTATATCCTTGAGCCACTAGTCTTGCTTTATTTCTAGTAATGTTGCCTTTGTCATCAGTCTTGTTCTTGAAAATCCACTTGTTTCCAATAACATTCACATCCTTTGGCCTTGGAACCAATGTCCACACATCATTTTGAACAAACTGATTCAATTCTTCTTGCATTGCAGCCATCTAGTATTCATCAACTAAAGCTTCTTTGACATTCTTTGGTTCAATAAGAGAGATGTAACATGTGTAGTCGGTCAATTCTTGATAATCAATTCTTTGAGTGCTTATGGTTCTCCTTCCTTCAGTCACATTACCAATCACATTCTGAATAGGATGATTCTTCTTTATTCTTGAGGATGGTTCAAGACTGTTGTTTTCATTATCTTCTTCATTATCAATTTATTCTTTATCTGATTCTGAGATGATTTCGTCTGTTGTAACTTCAGTTGCAACATTAGTTATAACTTGCTATCTGTCAGAATCCTGACCGGAATCATGAGCAGTTTCTGTTGGTGTAGTTAGTGTTGTAACTTGTGTTGCGACTTCTTGTT
The DNA here is from genome assembly GCF_009730915.1 of Dioscorea cayenensis subsp. rotundata. Lineage (NCBI taxonomy): Eukaryota > Viridiplantae > Streptophyta > Magnoliopsida > Dioscoreales > Dioscoreaceae > Dioscorea > Dioscorea cayenensis. The sequence continues at coordinate 3,461,707 of NC_052472.1, read as the reverse complement.
CTGCCTGTAACTCTTCATCTGCTGATTCATGATTCTGAGTGATAGGCTTGTTTGGCTCACTTGATGCACCTTGAGTCTCCATATCAGAGAAATCATCAACACCAACATTAATAGTTTCCATCATCTTTTTGGTTCTTGAATTGAACACCCGATAGGCTCTACTAGTAGTTGAATATCCCATGAATAATCCTTCATCACTTTTCTTGTCAAACTTTTCTAGCTGATCTCTATCATTTAGAATGTAACATTTGCTTCCAAAGATGTGAAAGTATTTGAGATTTAGCCTTTTACCTCTCCAAATTTCATACGGTGTCATGTTGGTTGAAGGCCGAATGTGCATTCTATTAATGATGTAACATGTTGTATTGATTGCTTCAGCCCAAAACCTTGTAGAGAGTTTCTTGGAATTCAACAAAATGCGAGCCATCTCTTAGAGAGTGCGATTCTTCCTTTCTACCACACTATTTTGTTGAGGAGTTTTTGGAGCTGAAAATTCATGACGAATCCCATGTTCTCTGCTAAATTCTACAAACTAAGCATTTTCAAATTCTCTTCCATGATCACTTCTGATTTTGATAATCTTCCAAATTTGACACTCTTTCTCATTTTTGAAGTTGCATGCATAACTTCTTGAAGGCTCCAAAAGTATCTGATTTCTCCTTGAGGAAGTCCACCCAGGTGTACCTGGAATAATCATCAACACACACAAATGCATATCTTTTACCTGACAAGCTTTCTCTTGTATGGGTCCAATGAGATACATATGCAAGAGCTCTAGCACTCTTGTTGTACCAATATCTTGCACCACTTCGTGAGAAGTATGACTTTGCTTTTCCAGTTAACAAGGTCCGCATACACCATCTCCCTTTTCCATGAGCTTGGGCACTCTCTTAACAGCTTTTATTTCTATAATCTTCATCAGGTTCCGGAAGTTCAGATGTCCAAGCTTCTGATGACAAATTTCAGTTATGTTGCAAGATGTGTTATACCAGACTTCCAACTTCTCTAGCCAATAGCAATTGTCTGAAGATCTTGAACCAGTTAAAACACACTGACCGGCTTCATCATAGACCACACATCTGTCATGAGTAAATTTTACCACCAGATTTCGATCACATAATTGACTTATACTCAGAAGATTTGCCTTCAGTCCTTCAACATGCAGAATTTTTTTCAGTCTTAGATGCCCAGGAACCATCAATGTTCCTTTTCCAACTACTTGACCTTTCTGGCCATCACCAAAAGTTACATGCCCAATTGGACATTCTTTATAATTCATCAAAAAACCTTTGTCACCTGTCATGTATCTTTAACAACCACTATCAAAATATCAGTTGTCTTTTGATGATTTTTTCATTGAAGAGTATCCCACTTGATCTTCTTTTCTGACCCATATCTTCTTGCTTTCTTTCTTCTTTTCTCTGGGTATATGGTGTCTACTTCTTATGTTTGCCTTCTTTTATATCTTTCTCCATCTTCCAACATCTTAGACGAATGTGCCCTTTGACACCACAGTAATGACATGTAGGAATTCATTTATTTGCTTTTCCAAATACTCTACCATTCTTCATATCTTCCTTCAGTTGGTAGCACTAGGGTCTTATATGGCCTCATTTTCCACAATGAAAGCATATTGGGACTTGTCTTCTTTGTCGTCTCTTCTTATTATTATACTTCTCTTGTTTATTTTCTTGTGCATTTGATAGAATGCAACCTACTTCAACTTCGCTTTTCTTATTTCTTGATGTCGCTTTTATATGGTGTTGGGTCACACCTGCTAGAAAAGGTACCTCCTCAATCTTGGTTTTTCCTTTGTTCAAGTTGTTAATGGGCTTTCAGCATTGTTCAGCTTTTCTTGACATTCTTTCAATTCTTTTGCAAGTTTTTTGTTTTGTACAAACATTTTATCAAGTTTATTTATCATGAGTTCATACCCATGCAGAAGATCGATTTCAATAATCTCTTCACAAACAGTTTCTCCAGATGTTGCAATTGATGTTGTAACTGGACTTGCAAAAGCACTGAAATTTCTGAAACCTTTGACGTTTTTTAGCACATCAGGTAAAGAAGTATGATTGTTGATTGCATCATCAGCTTTGTCTTCTTTCTGGATTTTTCTGAAATATCTACACAATTCCCTGGTTGAAAGGGCAATTTCTTCTTCTTCCTCTTCTTCTTCTTTGTCTTCAGTCTGTTGTAACTTTTTTGGGTTTGTTACTTCAGCTTTCAGAGATATATCTTCTTCTCTTCTACCTAAATTCAGATTCATCTCATAGGCTTGTAGAGATCCCATCAACTCATCAAGTCTCATAGTTGTGATATCTTTTGCTTTTTCTATTGTAACAACTTTAGCATCGAACCTCCTTGGAAGTGATCTAAGAGTTTTCCGGACTAGCTTCTTATCCGAGTACTCCTTGCCAAGCTGGTAGGCTTGATTTGCTATGTCCATCAATTTGGTATTAAACACGACTATCGTCTCATCTTCTCCCATCCTGAGATTCTCGAACATGGTTGTCAACATTTGGAGTTTAGATTCTTTTATCAAGTTGGTGCCTTCATAAAATGGTTTGAGGAATCCCCCAAGCTTTCTTGACACAATCACAGGTTGCAACATACTTGAACTAGTTCTCATCTACACCTCTGAAAATAGCATTGAGTGCTTTCCTATTGCCATTTGTTTTGAGCATATCTCCGAATTCCAGTTACTCTTCATCTTCACGGTCTCGTTCATGTTTTCATCAACTTCTATTGGGAAAGACCATCCTTCTTCCATGGCTGTCCATGCACTCTCATCAAGAGATTTGATGAAAGCCTTCATGCGTGCCTTCTAGTATGGATAATTTGATCCATCGAGTAACGGTAGTCGTATGAAGGAAGCTCCTCCTTTTCTGGCCATCAATGGAACTTGTTAGGACCTCGCTGACTTTGAAACCAAAGCGAATATGACAACCTGCCTCTGATACCACTTGTTAGTTTCGCCGATGTGGTTTGTGATTTATAGAACACTCAAAAACACTCAAAGAACAATCATACAAACCAAGCATGAAGGAGATACACAAGATTGGTAACCCAATTCGGCGTCCACTTGCCTACGTCTTGGGGGACCAAACCAGGAAATAAACAATCCACTAATAGAGGTGAAAATACATGAGTACAAACACTTGTCACTCACTCTCTCAACAATAAAGGTCACTACCCTCTCTAGATTGTCTAGTGCTCACATACTCTCCTCCACGAGTCACATTTACAATCTACGAGTAAGGTAGCATATATAGACGCCTCAACGTCCCAAATATAGCGCATATTTCTTTTAAAATCTCTGCGGCTAATAATTTAAAAACCTTCCGAAATTAGCTGTTGTAACTCTAGTTGTAACATAAGTTGCAATATGGCCCTGACTGCTAACTTGACTGAGTTATATATGCTTACGTTGCGGACGACCTCAAGACCCATCAACCTCCCGGTCATGCTTAGTCCGAGTCGATGCAGCCAAATCTCCCGATCCCGACTGCCGGCAACTAGCCTACCTCTTCAGTTCCTCATCACGCAGTCCTCTCGCAAGGGGCGCACGTCCTTGTGCGTCTTCATGAAACTTGCCAAACTTAGTCTTCAACCTTCCAAGTTTGGTCTTCAAAAATTCTCCAAACTTGATCTTCAATTCACACAAGTTTGGTCCTCAAATCTTGCCGTTAATAGACTTCAATCAATCTTCATCAAGGATTCTTCAAATCATATCTTTCAATTAGCCTTCATTCCATATTTAGTCTTCAATCACATCTCCTAAATATGGTCTTCAATAACTCCACCAAGATCTTCAAGATATTTTGCCTTGCAAGCCAAGACTCTTTGCCAAGTCACATAGATTGGCATGTCACCTTGACTATGTGTCAAATCATGCCAAAAATAGTACGACTGCACTAACAGCTTGCTTTGGTCACAACATGGCATATGGTTTGATGATCAGGTATAAGTTTCTCTTAAATTTGCACATAAAAAATAATCCTGCTAATGACTCGATACATTTCGGAAAATCATTCAACTTTTTCAATATCTAGGGTTGAGCATTGTATGATGCAGAGGCTGATAGGATCCACAACTGGCTGAAAACCGAGTGCATTTCTAATTCACTGATGCCATGGAGATGTATGCAATAGTGAACACCTGGGTCTTTGTTTTCTCTCTTTCAGTTGTCTATGCCTTTATAGTATCTCACTACAAAAAAATTACCGTATACTGACACTTTTCTATAGTAACAGTTGAATTTCTGTAGCTATAATGTCCAGTTCTAGTGTGGCTTTTCCAAGCACATAAAATCATAAGCCAAGTCTGATCAACAAGAACTTCCAACATCCACTGTCTCTTGAGCATATGATTTCTAGGATGAAAGAATGGCAAGACAAGGCCTTCTTAGTTTCACATGGAAACCTGATAATATAAATTTTCCATTAGGGTTTTTTTTTTGGAATACGATTCATTTATCATATTGATTGGTTGGCCCTCATTTAAAATGTTTAGTGATGTAATCTCACATGTAAGGTTAGAGATTTTAAGGTATGTAAAAGAATTTAAGAAAGAAAAAGGAAAAGTTTACAAGTTAAGATATAAGTTTGTTTCTGAGAGTTTGATAATTGAAGTTTAGTGATGTAAACTCACATTGAATTTTTTTTTCTTTTTTTTAATAAAAAAAACAAAACAAAGAAAAAAAATTAAAAAATTAACCTATTGAAAGTTTTTATATACCAAAATCACTCAAATAAAACCGTCTTTTATTCTATAAAAAATATTAAAAAAAAATAATTTTAAGCGAGAAACTATCTAGTTTAAATTTATAAGTCAGATTTTAAAAAAAATTTCTTTTGAATTAAAAAATTTTCTCCAAATAATAATGGAAACTTTTGAAACCCCACATTGGTATTCATTTTAATCATATTAAAAGTTAATAAAATAACAAAATCTATCTCTAATAGATAAATTTTCAAATACCGTTTTCCAAGATGGAAACCTGATTCTTGCTATAATCGGGCCTTAATTCAATTTGTCTTATTTAATTTATTAATACATGATATATTTTATGTTTCTATTAGATGATATGACAAGACAAACAGGGCCTCATAAACACACTTAAAGGCACAATCTTATTACAATCTCACATAGAGAACTAGACCAATCTTATTATTATGTAGAGAACTACTTCCACCTACTATCAGCCACATAACATTGCCCTCTACTATTTCCTAACATTCCACAGAACATCATCCTCTGGCATGAAGTGGCGAACTGGCACGCTTCCAGACTTCACATTGAGCACCTAGAAAACCAAGTGCTTTGGGTTCCACTTAGATGTGTCAAAATGGCATACAGCTATAGCCTCCACGTTCGTCCCATCATTCCCCTCCAACACCATCGTATATGCCTTGGTCTTCCCTGTTACGTGGCAATAAAACATTGCATATGGGTACGGCAGCGAGTGGCATGCCACCACTAGTTGATCTCTGCCCAACGCACGCACACCAAGTGAAGCAACATTGTAGGTCTTTTTCACTTCAAAATCACCACTCTTCTCCTTTATTGTTGTTGAGCTTGCTTGCACATCTCTCGTTCCCAAACTCATCATGCTGAACTCCACCATGGATTCCAATAACGTAGCACACAACTTACTCTCCCCATCCAAGGCTGGCTCCTCACATTCTATGAGTGTCTTCTTTATGTCAGAAGTGGTAATGGATGCTAGCTTGACCTGAATATGTGTTAGGATCTCAAGCAACTTGTTTGATGAGAATGGGATGGTGTTTGCCTGTGAACGAGATATTAAAGGTGAACCAGAGGTCATCTTGGTGAAGCGGAGGTCAAATTTGGAACCTGGATTCAAGTCCTTTTCTAGAAAGAAGAGTGTTCCGTTAAGGGCACCATGGACTTGTGCCTCATTGTCAATGTATGCAATATACTAGAAGTTGTTCACTTCATCACTAAGATCAACATTGAACTTATCTTTGTCCAGTTCATCTGCAGCTTATATAAAACATTATTGTTAATAAAACTACTAAGTTTTCCTCACACACATAAGAACATAAGAAAAAGAGATAAGAAAAAGAAAGTACCAGAGCATATGAGGTCCAAGATGGCTCTGGGGATGGGAGAGTTCGGGTAACATCTTATACCAGTAAACTTAGTTCCCAAATGCATGGGTAGCGGTTGGTGTGATCTAAAATAACGCAATAAACAATATTTTAATTAGTAAAAGCATGGTTATTAAAATTGTTTGAGGCCTACGCCTTGAGGCACGCCTCAAGGCGAGGCGCAATACCAAGGCCTCAAGGCTCACGCCTTCATGCAATTAATTGAGGCTTAAGCCTCATTGAAAAAAGCCCACGCATTAAGGTGGTGCATCTTAGTGCATGTGAGGCTTTAGCCTCCAAAAAACCAATTTTTTAATTGTGGCTCAAAGTATAAAAACAAATACAAATGTTTATATGTATATATTTTTATTAGTTAATTATATATACATGTTTTAAAAGAAATTAATTAATTATATATTTTTTAAACTATTCACGCATACCTTCCAAGATGGATAAATTCTATATTTTCCAAAATTTTAATTACCGGAAAAATGAAAAAAATATTTACTTTACAAATGAAAAAATAATATTCTTTAATAGGAAATATGTTAAGAGAAATAAAAAGGCCACTTCTAAAAATATTGTGTTTTTGAAAAACAATATATTTTTCAAATTTTTTGATTGCTGAAAAACAAAAATATTTATTTTACAAATGATAAATAATATTATTTCATAGAGAAAAATTAAGAGAAATAAGAGTGAAAATATATATTTTTTAATTAATAAAAAAATATATTTTTTAAGATATACAAATAAGATGAGATACAATTTTATTAATTTCTGAAAACAAAACAAAAAGTATTTATGTTATAAATAAAAATAATATATTTTAATAACATAAGTGGCCTCTCGTTTTTTATAAGTTTCAATTTTTTTAATTGTTGAAAATAAAACAAAAAATATTTATTTTATAAATAAAAAATAATATATTTTAATAAGATGAGACATCTCGTTTCTTTAAAAAAAAAAAAAAATTGAGGCTCAAAACACCTCGCTTATGCCTCGGCCGCCTTGGGTTTTTAAAAACTTTTGAGTAAAAGGATATGAAAATTTAAATAAAATTGAGTCGTAATTGCTTACCAACATGATGAGAGCAAGAACACTTCCTATGTGATTCATGGTGCAGTGTTGTTGTTGCAGAGAAGAGTAACAACCTTGCGTGTATATATCTTTGATGATGAGAGCAAGAACACTTTCAAAGGAGGGAAGAAAAAAGAGAGGAAGGAGATGAAGGAGGACACAAGATCGTTGTGACTCTATAACAACTTGCGTGTATCTTTCATGGGTATGCTGTGACGCAACAAACACCTTTCATTTCATATGAAGCGTATCCTTGATTCGTATGCAGTGTAACAAACACCTTTCATTCGTCTGAAGCGTAATGAAGCGTATCTTTGATTCATATGCAGTATAACAACACCCGTGTGACTCTGTAACAACTGCGTATCTTTGTTTCGTATGTATTCTGTCGCATTGTAACAAAACACCAAGGATTTGTCTAACAACAACCTGTAAATTATGTTAGTCTCATAATGCAGATGTTGCTGAAAGTTTAATAATCAACTAAAGTAATAGAGTGATTATTTTTATAAAATAAAACAAAAGGAATGAAAAAAAAAATCAGAGAAGTAATTTATATACCAGAATTACCCAAATATAACCCCCTTTTTTTATTATATAATAAATATAAAAAATTAATTTTAAGCAAGAAACCAGCTAGTTTAATTGTACAAGTAATTTTTTTTTTAACTCCAGAGATTCAAAAAAACGAAGAAAAAGTTCATTTTGAATTAAAATTTTTTCGTAGTATTGTATATACTAAATTTCTTTTTTCACAATGAAATAACAATTGAAACTTTTAAAACCCCATACTAGTATTCATTTTAATCATTTTAAAAGTTTATAAAATAACAAAATCTATGTCTAATAAATAATTTTTCCAATACCGGTATTCGAAGATGAAAACCAGATTCTTGTTATAACCGGGCCCTAGTTCAATTCTAAAATTAGCAATTTTTTTTTACATTAACCATAAAAGAAATATAAAAAATCTCAAAAATGTAAATGAATCAAACCAATCATGTCCCGGTGTTTAAATTTATTTAGGTCCCCCTAAAGACTTGAAAGAATACTTGGATGGCATCCTGGTAGGATAAGCACAAAAATACACACATAGAACACTTATGCTAATGCAAACAAACACAATTTACTAAAAAAACATTTACTACACACTGTAGGAAGATAATTGCCTGCAACAAAAGTAATGATGGGGACTACAAGTTTTAAAATAACTAATTAATAAAAATTTTAAATAATAAAGTACATTTTAAATTTTTTTATAACAATAAGAAAAATAATTAAAATTAATTAATATATCAAAATAAATATTTTTATCAAAATTTAAATTTCTTTATGACAGAAAGATTTTAAGATAATTAATAGAATTTTTAAAAATTAGTTAGTAAAATATGACTGATTAAGCATTGAAATTAAATATTTAATATGAATTATTTTAAAATTTAAAAATTAACTAAGATTAAATTACATTGATTAAATATTAAATTATTTTTTTTTTATTATAATAATTATTATTTAAAAAATCTAAAGATGAGGATTTTAAAAAATAAATGGCCTAAAATAATTGATTCATTGGCCTTACCCTTGAGTTGAAGTTGGTCTAATTTATAATTGTAAAAATATAGACAATCTTTTAAATTAAAAAATTCAAGTAATTGCTTTATTGGCTTACCCTTGAGTTGATGTTGTCTGATTTTTAATTGTAAAAATATAGACAATATTTTAAATTAAAAAATTCTCATTTACAAGCATATATAATTTAATATTTTACCTGAATTCATTTATATAATTTTTAAAAAAATAATTTTTTAAATTATTTACATTTAACATCTTATTAGTTACAAAATAAATTAATATTTAAATATTTTTGAAAAATAATAATTTTCATTTAAAATTTAATTTAAATTAATCATAATTAAAAAAAATAATTTATTTATAAATCAAAGCTTTAGTATTTCTCAATTCCCTAAATCAATGCACATTAATCAATCATACATATTTTTTATAAATTTTCTCAAAAGTTTTAAAAAAAGAAAACTCAACAAAAACATCTAATAAATGAGAAGTAAATAAATAAATCATTCAACTAAAAAAATAAAAATAAAAAGATAATGAAAATATAAAAATATAAAAAATATATAAAGATAAAAATAATTAAAAATTAAAAAATATATTTAAAAAACTTTGGAAGGGGCAGGCGATGAAAGGGGAGGGGAAAGGGTGCAGGCGAAGGGGAAAAGAGTAGAGCAGTGGGTCAACAGGTCACACCCAGGGTGACAAGGGGGCCCCCTTCCTCCTTGTCATTCCACCCCGCTAGGAGAAAAAGGGATGCATCACCGCTGAAAAAGACCCACCCAACCCATTTTAAACAGCAATATGCCGATATATATATTACATATGGAAAACCATGAAATCAATTAGAGACCATTAACAAAAGTGCCGTATTATCGATAGAGATTAAAATTAAAGGTACCTCCATCCTTTCCTTGTAAATTGTTTTATTTTTATCTTATTATAATTTATATATATATATATATATATATTATACAGTGAAAAACCATGAAATCAATGAGAGACCATTAACAAAAGTGCCGTGTTATACGTATAGAGATTAAAAAAACATTAAGGTACCTCCATCCTTTCCTTGTAAATTGTTTTGTTTTTTTATTTTTATTATAATTTATATATATATATATATTTTTTTACAGATGAAAAACCATGAAATCAATGAGAGACCATTAACAAAAGTGCCATGATATCATTTGCTATTGCATGAAAATAATCCCATTGTCTACAAAAATAAAAACAAGTTTAGCCAAGTCCAAATCTCACTACACTGATTTATATTTTTAGAGCTATATTTGTAGAGGGGGTTTCTAAAAATCGGCTCCATAAATAAAATTAAAAAAAATCATTAAAAAAAATCATCCCAATTTTAGACCCTGTTTAAAACAACCGCATGAAAAACAAGTTGGATTTCATTCAGGATGTTTGCTTGCCTTCTTCGTTGAATATATACACACTCATATATATATATATATATATATATATATATATATATATATTTCAGATAAGTTTATTTTTCTTGAATAAGGCTAGCAAAGCATGTAATTTTATCTATAATATTATTTTAAATTAATGTAATACTTACATGTAATGAATTAATTTAAATATGAATTCAATTAATTATATTCTATTAGAGGGTTGTAGTGTGTATATATATACACGTGGGGTATATATCCCTTTCTATTAATAATATGCATTTTGAGATTAGAGGAGTTCATAGTTAGACCAAGTAAAAAAAAATTTCTCATGTAGTTAATTGACTTTGAAAAACATAAAAAATAAAGAATAATTTATGGTAAGAACGATGAACATATATAAATATATAAATTTGTGTTTGAAAAGTAAAATTATTTTCAATATATGAAAAATTGATATGATATTTTCATAATCTTTTAAATCAAACTAAACTTTGAAACCAAATTTATAATTTCAAAAATATTTGTAATTGAAAAAATTATTGATAGTTTCAAGTAATTGATAAAACTTTGAATTATTTAGTACTAATCAGACACAAACTATCCTTTATGTTGTACCAAAACTTTAAAAGAAAATTGTAATTTCAAAAATATTAGTAATTCAAAAACATTATTGATATTTTGAGATATTGACAAAACTTTGATTAACATAATACTAATCAAACACAAACTAGAAACTTAAATAATAAATAAAAACAAAGCAATGGGAGAAATTGGGACTTTGTGGAGTAGGTGATTGGATTATCATAATCCTTTGCTAATAGCAATTGCATCAACTATTTGTAGGCAGTCTCCAAAAATACTAACAAGGTAATATAATCTAATTATTTGGCTTATTTGATTTAGATATCCTATAATAATATATTAGTATATATATATAACATATTCATTATTCATTATTCACTCTGCTATATAAACAACAATTTTAATCCATATCCTGAAACTATGTTAATTATTAGATTGGGGGTATTTTTTTACTCCTAATTTGGTCTTTAAAAATAGGGTTTAAAAAATGGAGAATCATTCAATGGGTCAATAATGGAAAAAACCAATAAACAAATTTTTAAAATTTAGATTAAGTTTGTTATTTTCCAAAGCTTGAATAAATTAAGTTTCAAGGATAATTATGTCTTTGGTACAAACACTATTATTAAAAATAATCTATTGCTATATTAGTATATATATACACTCACATATATATATATATATACCATATTCATTATTCATTATTCACTTTGCTATATAAACAACAATTTCAATACATATCTGAACTATGTTAATTAATAGATTGGGGGTTTTTTTTTTTAAAAAAAACTCCTAATTTGGTCTTTAAAATAATTTTTAAAAGAAATGGAGAATCATTCAATGGGTCAATAATGGAAAAAACCAATAAACAATTTTTTAAAATTTAGATTAAGTTTGATATTTTCCAAAGCTTGAATAAATTAAGTTTCAAGGATAATTATGTCTTTGGTACAAACACAATTATTAAAATAATCTATTGCGTTCATTTCTCCCGTGCATAGCACGGGATTAACACTATTATATATTATTTAAAAAAACAAAAACAGGGCGGCCATGCCCCTCGGCCACCCTTAGTTTCGCCCTTGGCCTCACGAGGTCGCTTGCAGCTCTTTCGAGGTCCGCAAGCGGATCCCGAGCCAGGAGATACTTTCCATCGAGGAAATCCCAGCGGGAGAGCGCTTAAATGTGTGCGTACTCTTTCGCAAACCCGGTGGTGACCATTTGGGTAGCAATCAAGTGAAGATGGTGCTCGGCGGGATGGCGTCGATAATAATATTGTAGTCGGCGACGGGGTAAGCCACGGGGATGCGATCCACCTCGTTTGAATCACTCTCCTCATCACCAGAGTCAATTGTGCTGGTGGGTTGCTCGATAAGCATCCGGAATTCCTCCTGCCGAAGCATGCACGACTGAAGAAGATCATCAGCGCTGGGATGAAGAGCCATGCGATCGATCATCAAGGGCATATAGGAACTCCCGATGCAAAGACCGAGTCGGACCAGTATGGGACGATTAGAAGAAACATATGTGCGAAGCCGGAGTTCCAATGATGACAACGCTGGGTGCTCATCCGAGAGCTTCTCGACGGAGAAGCGACCATCAAAGTTGGAGAAGATTTGGAGGATGTCATCGGCCATGGTGTCGATCGATCCCTAAGGTTCTCGCGATGTGGCGGGCCATGGCAATAAGCTTGTCCTCATTTGCTTTTCCCCTATTCTCTCCATTCTCAATCTTGAACTTCAAATCAGGTACGATTTTCGTCTTCTACTTCTTGTCGTCTTCGAACATGGGCGAGAATTAGGGTTAGGGTATGGAAGAGAAGAACGAGTGGTTGGAGAAAAAGAACGCAGATCAAAGTGTCTCGCGTTGAGAGCTAAACAGAGGTAAGGTAAGGTAAAGATTTTTAAAAACCCATGTTTGGGAGGAAGGTTTTTGAGGTAAGGGTTTAAGGGGTTAGATGAAGCTTTTAAAACCTCCATTTAACCCCCATTTCTCAACACTCCAAAATGGTTGGTTGGGGAGGTCTTGGGGGAATATATATTTTTTATGGATCAAAATACCCCTTATACTTCAAACAAATTCTAGGGTTTTATAAAAATCAAAATATACACCATTTATATTTTTTGTGGACTAAAATACCATTTTATATTTTTTGTGGACTAAATACCCTTATATTTTTTTGGACCAAAATACCCCTTATATTTTTTGAGGACCAAAATGCCCCTTATAATTTTTTGGACCAAAATACCCCTCAATAATATTTACTTTATCACAATTTATTTATTTTATTTGTTTTAAAAAATATCAAACATTTATTAGTTGGTAGTTAATATTGTCATACTTTATAATAATATTAATTACTCTAGTGATAATATTAATTAATTAATTTCATTCTACAAAATGAAATCTTATAATAATCAAGGGAGAGATTTATGTAAACAATGGAGAAAATTATGTAAATTTCAAATAATTTAGTAAATGAAATTATAACTTTGTCTTTTCCTCCAAGGGTAATTTAGTAATATTAATATATAACCTTATATCCAATTACCTTCCAAACCAAACACAACAATATTTCAAAACCCTCATTTACCTTACTTTGACCTAAGCAAGGAAGGGTTTAAAATCTCCTTTAACTTTTCATTACTATCATTAACTTTACTTTACAAAATCTTTTTATACCTTCATTTAAGCAAAGCCTAAAAAGAAACGAAGGAGGAGTGGGGGTGGGGTCAGTGATGACGGTATCGTGCCCCGCGGATGAGTTGAAAATTAGACTCAATTCGGTCGTTGCTTCACACGTGTAACTAAATATTAACTGGTTAAGTGCATGTTAGGTTGGTCCAGCCGGAGTGGGTTTGAAGATCCAGAAGCTGGGGAGATCTGACCGTTGAAATGAAAGGTGAGGATAAAGGGTAGTCATAGTAGTACTCGGAAGAAGAGAAAAATAGAAAGGATGAGGGTCGTGGCGTGTACCATGAGTGGTTGTACAGCTCCGTATGGCCACGTGGAGATTTTTGATTGGATTCTTTTTTAAGTTTCACTGTTTGTGCTCAAACACCAACCCCTCAAATCAGATAATAAATATATATACTTTCATCAAATCTTGAGGGTTCCTTGGCAATGGCTATTGAATCTACCGTTTCAGTTGTTGATGGGAAATTTATAAATCTAAAGATTCAAACCATATGAATATACACATGCAATTTGAGTATGTAGTGAATACCTTTGTGTGAGTAATCAATCACTCATGTTTTTCCTCATAATCTATTTTAAGCTCACTTGCATTTATTTTAATTTTCGTTGTCATTGCTCCTCAACCTTTTAATTATATAGTAAATGTAAAATAAGTACAATGACAAGACCATGAACATGTGTAGAGAAAATAAAGAAGAAGAACAATTTTGGTATTATATGAATTAAAAAAATTGATTTGATATTTATAGGAGCCGGAAATTCTTTTCCCCCAAATATAAATGTAATTGATGTTGTTTATTGAGTGTAGAAAAATTTAGATATATATAATATATATATATATTGTAAATTATGTACATTTACCAACATGTATGTATTTAATTTAATTTAATCTATGTGACTTAAAGGTCTTCCATAGACCAAGAATGAAGACCATATGAATTTTTTGGCGGACAAAGAGAAGAGAAGATGGTCCTGCGTGCTTGTTACATTTTTATGACTTTTTCTACATAATATTAAATTTATGCATTGAACTTGTTTGAATGTGTGATCGTGAAGTTATTAATACATTAGGATTCATTTTTAGAATAATTCCAGTAGTACATCATTTGCATAAATTGAAAGTTTGACTTTTAAGACGAGCAGATCAAATACGGAACAAAAGTCTTCTGCCACTTAAATCAGGTAAATTTTTTTATAGGGTATTAAACTATAACACTTTTTTATTTTGGGTCCAAACTTCAATTTGAATCCAAGGTTATTCAATTTTAATTTTATTTCACTGGATGGTCACCCAAGGGAATCCGGTCTATTTTTGATGATCTGTTGTTGAAATTTCTTTGTTAGCAAATAAGATGAAATTGATAGTTGGGCGGACAGTGTGTCATGTATGTCCTGACAGAGAATTTTCAGTATCTACATTATAAAAAAAATGTCGGAATCTCTCGAGTAACCACTCAATAAAATAAAATTGAAGTTGAATAATCATTTTGATTAAAATTGAGGGTTGAACCACATAAAAGACAATAGTTTGATATCCTAGCAAAAAAATTACCCCATTTAAATCATATACATTTTGTTAATAATAATTAAACCAAAAGAAAAATTCATCAAATCAGAAGGAAAACATAACATTTTATTATTCAAGCTTCTATATTATGGTCCAAACTCTAGAATCACATGTCCAATGATACGTTATGCAATTTGCGTATAATTCCTCCAAGTTGGATTGAGATAGGTTCCATGTTAGTTTACTTTTAATTTAGGGCAATAATTTAAATTTAATTCAGAATAATAAAATTATTTTTTTTTCATGTAACAATTAGAAGATTCACTGAAAACCTCTTGGTCTATCAGACAGAGATTCTTTTGCATAGGGTGTATGTTTGAGTGAAGATTTAAAATTGAACTCCAAAACACACGCAAGATAAGAGCACATATGTCATGAGCTATTAACTCAATATCTTCCATATTTTATGCACATCTCTGATTTTTAAATGAAGCCCACTTGTCACTTATTTTTAAAAAAAGACAATTAGACGATTCACAAATTAAAAAAATAAAAAAAGGCTCTGATCAACACAAAACAACTATATGCTCAAATTTTCCTCTTTCTCAAAATAATTATAACTTTATGCACTTTCTCACACCAATAATAATAGCATTTTGCATTGAATTCTATCTATTCATCTATTTTGGTTATTGAACCGTTCTAATTGGGTAATAAGAGAGGCTTAACTCCACAATCCACCTTCTCTGACTTGATAATTAATAGTTCATTTTTTTATCTCATAATTTGAGAGTTTGAATTCTATAAATTCATAGTCAAGCTTTTAAATAGTGACTTGGTGATTTTATCAATATAGATTTTCTCAATGCATATTATTTCCATATGAAGTACATTTCAATATGAGAAAATGAATATCCAAAAGTGACAAATTCAAATAATTTAGGTTAACAATTTGGTTTTGCTTTGTTTTTTTAATGAATTAGAGGGATTAATGCAGAATTTAAATGTGAACAAAAAATTTCACAAAAATTCTTTTTAAAGAAAGGTATTTTTTTTTTAAAAAAAAAAAGTGGATAAACCACATACTTGAAAGGTAAAATTCAAATTCTTTGTCTTGAGTTGGAAAAAGAATAAGTAACCAACCTTCTTGTGAAAGGTAGTCTCCATAAAAGTTTGTATTTAAGATATAGAATTTAATCATCGTTATTACTATATATATACACCACTTATGCATGATGAAAATTTATTGATAGTTCCACATACTTAAAAAAATAACTTAAAACTCCAATATACAATATATATTATTTTTCGTAAATAACCGTGAGAGGTAAAAAAAAAATTTATTTTTTAAAAAAGATGGATAAACTACTTACATTAAATTTAAAAAGAGTATAAGAGAGACTATAACAACAAGAACAAAATAGAAAAATACAATGAAAGGTGAAAAAGGGTTTATTAATATTGTTGAGATTTCCCCTTCTATTCTTGTTTGATTTTTAAGATAGTTTAACCAGTTATGATCATGATTCGAAGTAGATAAATATTTTTTAATCATATAGATTTATATATTTTTATGCCAACATTTATGTGATTGTCCCTTGGATCTATTTTTTTAATTTTTTGTGATTTTATAAGTATTAATTAAATGGAGGTTGTAGAGAACGCTCAATAAGACACCAATGCAACCATAGTTCAGGCAAGACAACGGAGTGCAAAATAAATCATACAACTCTGTGTTGAAGCTGGGCTAAAGTTAAACAAGATAGAAGAAAAAGTATGCACATAAACTTATTGCTCCAATATGTAAATCTCATACATTATTCATTGATTTGTAGCACATAGATAGGCCAGTTACATAGCAAAATATATGCATACTAGCATGAAAATAGCCAACTGCTTAGACTAGGAAAACATGGAGAAAGAGGTAATGCATCCTTAAAGACCATGAAGTAATTTTTTGCTTGACTTATTCTTAAACATTTTCATGTTCTGAACAACCCAGTTGAGTTCAGTGAAATCAAAGTTTATTCAACACCGCATTTAGTTTGATTTGCAACAAAAAAATAAAACTGCAAAAGAGCTAATCAACACTAATTACAAGACTGACAGAAAAAAGTTAATCCATATTTCTTCTCAGATTTGAGTAATGAAATCTTGAACCTCCAGCTGAGTTGTGGTGGAATAACAATTGACCCGAATCTCTCAAGAATGACAGAATATTTACGCTATTAATTCAAATCCAAGCAAAGAGAGTGCCAAGCATTGAGAATTTGCTGGAGAAAATTGAACTCTGCTTGCCTTTTCTCCCGGAAACAAAATTATACTCAAAAGAAGTCTGCATTGGGTTGAACAAATTATATATAAGATATACTTTTCATTCTTATTAGAGAGGGGAAAGAAACAGTTCATCAATTTGCATCATAACTGAAGTGCTTTGAAACAATGAAAAAAGTTATGAATGTGGTGGTGAGGCAATAAATTTTAACTCATGATAAGTGGTGAAGTAGAACATGATTGTAAATTATACACCAACTTAATATGAACATTTTCCTTAGAAAAGAAAACTTTAAAGAGAGAAGCGACTAAGCCACAATTTCATTAAAAGAAGTAGGAAGACCAATATAATCAAATATTAAGTTGTGTTAACAAATAAAAATAAAAATACAAGCCATTAAGGCACATACATGATGAACCAACCAGAATGAGAAGAGTATTGATTAAATAACATCAAACAGTCATAAAATGGATGCGATTTATAATGGCAACGATCATGTTCTGATTGAACAAAAATACTACTTTATAGTTAACTTACTTGTATAGTATCACTGTCATAGAGAAATTTGTGAGAGGTTTCTTCATATTCTATCATCAGCAATCAGAATTAATCTGAAGAGCTTCCAACATAGAACGGTTGAGTAGAAGTTGATAGAAAAAAAAATGTGGATTTTTTCCTGACATAACATTAGATTGGTCAAGTGAAATTGGAGGTAATATTATAAACAATTCAAATGAAAAAAACAGAGTGACAAGTGAAGGCAGCATTGGATCCATACCCTTCAGATATCCAGTCGATGCGGGATGTGTTGAATCATTTGCCATTCAAGAGACCCGTCTTGCCGGCACCGTTCTGTCAAGCTTCGTTCGCATTGTATCAAGTACAACTTTTTAAGTGAGGATGGAAGGTTGCCCTGAGGCAGTGAATGGATCTTTGGGCATGCTTTAAAGATCAATTGTTTAAATAAAGGAAAACGAGGCAACCAAGCAGGTAGAGTTTCCAGATCTTCGCAAGAATCTATTTCCATCTTCTGTAGGTTTGGCAGCCGGAGTCCGTCCTCTGTTATCTCCTCCTCCGCCTCTGTACCCCAGTATCTGAATTTGGGGCACAATCTAATTGTCAACTCGTTCAATAAAGGAAGATAAGGCTACCAAGCAGGAAGAGTTTCTAGATCTTGCCAAGAATCTATTTCCATATGTTGTAGGTTTGGCAGCGGGAGTCTGTCTTCTGTTATCTCCTCCTCCTCCTCCATACCCTAGGATCGGAATTTTGGACAGTCCATAATGATCAATTCCTTTAATAAAGGAAGACGAGGCGACCAAGCAGGCAGAGTTTCTAGATCTTCGCAAGAATATATTTCCATCTTCTGTAAGTTTGGCAGTAGGAGTCTGTCGTCTATTATCTCCTTTTCCTCCGTACCCTAGGATCTGAATTTGGTACACAATCTAATTGTCAACTCGTTCAATAAAGGAAGACGAGGCAACCAAGCAGGAAGAGTTTCCAGATCTTCGCACCAACTTATATCCATATGTTGTAGGTTTCGCAGCGGGTGTCCGTCCTCTGTTATCTCCTCCTCCTCCTCCGTACCCCAGGATCTTAATTTGGGGCAGTCCATAATGATCAATTCCTTTAATAAAGGAAGACGAGGCGACCAAGCAGGCAGATTTTCCAAATCTTCGCAAGAATATATTTCCATCTTCTATAGGTTTGGCATCGGGAGTCCTTCTTTTGTTATCTCTTCCTCCTCCATACCCCATGATTTGAATTTGGGACACATACTAATTGTCAACTTGTTCAATAAAGGAATACGAGGCAACCAAGCAGGTAGAGTTTCCAAATCACCGCACACCCTTATTTCAATATATTATAGGTTTGGCAACAGGAGTCCATCCTTTGTTATCTCTTCCTCCTTTGTACCCCAGGATCTGAATTTGGGACAGAAGCTAATGATCAATTTCTCCAATAAGGGAAGATGAGGCAACCTAGCAGGCAGAGTTTCCAGATCTTTGCAAGAATATATTTCCATACTCTGCAGGTTTGGCAGACAGAGTCCATCCTCTGTTATCTCTTCCTCCTCCGTAGCCCAGGATCTGAATTTGGGACAGAAGCTAATGATCAATTTCTCCAACAAGGAAAGACGAGGGAACCAAGCAGGCAGAGTTTCCAGATCGAAGCAAGAATATATTTCCATATGTTGTAGGTTTGGCAAATAGAGTCCATCTTCTATTATCTGCTTCTCCGTACCCCAAGATTTGAATTTGGGACAATTATTAATGATCAATTGGTTCAATAAAGGAAGACGATGCAACCAAGCAGGCAGAGTTTCCAAAACATTGCAATATATTATTTCCATAAGCTGTAGTTTTGGTAGCGGGAGTCTGTCTTCTGTCCTCTGTTATCTCCTCTTTTATACCCTAGGATCTGGATTTGCGGCAGTTAGAAATAGACAATTGTTTTAGAGAAAGATGGCTTGTAAACCCTCCAATGATATCAGCTCATTACAAACAAAAAATTTTAAATTCACGAGAGCATGCAGAGTGGCCATGACTTTTGCAGGAAAAGTTTGAATCTTTGCCCCATGCAAGAGCAAATCCGACAGAGAAGAGACGCCATTGAGACGTTGGTCAAACACCACATGACTATTTTTAATTTTTAGGTACTTCAGTGCTGAAAAAAGGGTAGATGTAATCCATTCACTTCAATCTCCTTAATTGTGAGGCTCATAAACTTGGGAAAGTGGATGTGATTTTGTCCCGTCACTGATGATGATGATGATGACGACATGCCCTCAAAAGATAGTGTTACATGCCATGCGTCAAGGGATGTCAGGGATGGATACATCTCAATCATAGAATAATCAACCTCAATTGTCATGTTCTCAATGTTAGATAACTCCAGTGATTTAAGGGAGGGTAACAACCAGAACCCAGCTCGCCGGACCCGGTGCGCAGACAAGCGGCCTCAGACCCACAAGGTGTGAGCCCCATAGGCCTGCAAGGCCTCAGAAAATGATTCAAGACAGACAAATCTATAACAACCCAACTGAGTTACCGGATTACCAACTCTACAAAGCACACAATACTGGGATACAAAAATCCAAAATACAAAATATAGGAATACAGGGATAGACAATGACAAGAACTCAAAATTTACAACGGATAAGACAACATCTACAGACAATCTTTCAAGATCCATGATGGTCTCTCACTCTTGATCTGAAAAGGATTCAAAACAAATCCATGAGCTCACTAGCCCAGCAAGTAATCCAAAAATTATTTTAAAACAACAAGGTTTGTAAATCTTGAATTTAAATGCCGAGAACAATTAAGCTTTTTAACTCAGACTGAATAGAGTTTACAAATAAATAGCCCGTTAGGGGTATATTTCTCAAATATTGCCGTTAAACAAAACATTGCAGGTAAAAGAATTATCAGTTTTCAAAACTGTTAAATAGAGATATAGTAAATCGTCAGATATGAGCATAGGTCTCCAAAGCATAGTTAGACTAAGCCAGAAATTTCAGAGGTATGTTTCAATTATACCGGATTTCCAGAATATTACAAGTTTTTGAACAAAAATTTTAAATAATTTATATTGTATAATATTCTAATAAAAGAATATATTTAAATCTGTCATTCACCAACAATTGAAAACCAGAAACGTGATTTCAAGATGCAAAAACTTCAAGGCAGGATAAAAAGTGTTCCTGAGATATACCCGGAAATTGAAAACACATAAATAGTGCAATTGAAAGAAAATCAGAATCAAAAGTCAAAGCAGAGATTAACAGGTTTTAGTGTATGTCTCCAAATTCACTGTAAATGCCAAAGGTCATTTGTTTATCCTCGGTGACAGACCCTAGCCAAAATAACAGAAATCATTTATTTACCCTCGGTGACCCGAGACTGAATACCAGATGGCCGTTGATTATTTCACCGAATGGACACGGTGCGAAACTGTAGTATCATTTTCCCAAAATTACTTGTCGACAAGGTCAGGGTTTAACCCCCCACTGACAGGGTTGCATATTGCTCATTTGGAGACCAAAATATTCAAATACAAAAAAATATTTGCAGAGTACAAGTTCAGAAATTTCTAAAATTCCTCAAGTTCATATATATTCAAAAATATCAAAATCTCACTTTAGGGAAAATAACTCGATAACCATAAATGAAATATAAACATTTAAGCACATGAAATATTTAAAATTATTCAAAACACCAGCTCCTTCAAAACTAAATTAAATGATTATATAAATAAATCAATAAATAAATAAAGGAATTAACTTAGTCAATCCAAAAGATAGCAAAATTATCAACCCATGCCTACAAACAAATGAATTTTTCTAAATGTTGAAGTAATCATTTGAATATAATCGCACACTTAGTATAAATAATAAATTAATAACCAAGTTAAAATGAATAGGAATCCTTTAATTAGCATTACACCGATGTAGATTTACCAAGTCAACAACTAAATAAAATAAATTAATTAAAGAAAATGCCTCAAAATTCATATTCCAAATAAATAATTTCAATATTAACAAAAATAATAGATATTCAAAATAAAATAACAAAATACTAGATAATTATTTTACTGAATAAAATAATTTCTCAAATACTGAAAATACGGAGTTATCGGTGGATTACTTACCTGGTATTGCCTAAGTTCAAAATGAGATACAAGACCACTCCCTAAAACGATCCTAAAACCCAATGATTTACCAAAGTTAGAACAAAATCACTCTAATCACAAGTTTAAATACTAACCAAATATTTTTTTTACATTCTCTAGAGAGAGAAACCAAAATAAATAAATAAATAAAATGAGTGTCTGCATGTATTCTAGCAGGAACTCACCCAGGAAATTAAATACATCTCAAATGCTTAACCAATTAACATGATTAAAATTAAAGTGATCCAATGCTTAACCTCCAACCATTTGACATTTGCCTTGAACTAATATTCAACTTGATGAGAAATCTCCACCATCCAATCTAAACACATTCCACTACAATGCTTCCCTCATTCTCTTAAACTATCACTACTAATAGTCATAAGAAATATACATTGCTTTTAGCTTTGCAATATCATTCCACCAACTTAACAAATGCTGTACAACTAGACCTATAGAATAAGGGTATATATATAACTACTTATACATATCCAACATATGAAAATAAAAAGAATTTCAAAAGAAGGATGAGGGATGCAGTCAACATAGATTTTCCTATACTAAAAACTCTAATGTACACTAGCTGAAACCTAAATAAACTTGGAAGAATACATGTATAACCATAGATCATGAAACTTTCACATTAATCCTTCTATGGAGCTATACACAATCATGAAGTTCACAACATCTCATGGCAAGCTAAACAAAGATAGAAGTCCAACAACCATAAGGAAATCCATACATTAAAGACATACCAAAACTTATCCAAGCATGGTTAGGGACTTACTTCGATGCCCGGAAAAGAGAGAAGTGAAGAGAGGTGAAAGGAGAAACCATCTGAAATCCAAGCTTCAAAACCTCCTAGAGCTAGCAACCACCACAACCAAATAATAGAAAGAAGAAGAAGCAAATGGATAAGAAGAAAACAATAAAGTTAAATGGCTCGATTATCAAAAGCATAGATGATTACCTTGGAAGAGTGATAAGATGAGGTGAAGAAAACTTGCAACTACGACTACCAGGTTCAGCACCGGAAGTTTGCCAGAAGTTCGCAGGAGGAGATCACAGCTCTCTCTCTCTCTCTAAAAGGATAGAAGAAAGAATGCTAAAGGCTCAGGCTCCATTGTCAATAACAAGATGGCAACAAGGACAAGTTTAAGACAAGCTTCATGAAATTATACAAAAGTTTGCACAATTTTGGCCAGGAATCTCGGGCTCTCATGGCTTTTACAAATAAATGAGGACAGGGAAGCTGGGGCCCACAGAGGAAGAATCTGTTGTAACTGGGGAAGAAGATCTTGGAGTTTGGAGTTATAAATGGAGGCATCTATGTTCTGTTCATCAATGCAAAGACGTTGTAATTGACGCTTAAATTTCACAGTCATTTGCACTGGAATACAAACAATTGGAGGAAGTCTTGCTATTAGGAACTTCCTTCCTCCAAGTTTATATATATCCTGCATAGAAAAACAATTAATGAAAAGGGAAGTATATATATATATAACAATCATAACAGGGTTTATGAAATAGTACCATGATAATGTCATGCAACTTTTGGAGAAGAAAGTCTTGATACTCAGTAATGTTGAATTCTAACTTTCTTGTTGGTTTGTCATAGAAGTTTAAGATCATGTCATTAGTACCTACACTAGTAACTATCAAAGAATTGGAAATAATGTTGCTGGCCTCTGCATCACCTGCAATCTATTCAAGCTTGTTAATGTATGATTCAAACATCTTTACTTGTTTTGCAATTGTCATTGTTCTTGACCGGGCAGATGTCACGTCATCCAAACTTGAACCGGCCGACGTGAAACTGACACCGGTTCAAAGATCATTGGTTGTCAAGTCTGGGCCTAGAAATGGTGGTAAATGGTCATTTAAACCAAGTGCAGATGACAGCAAATCTGGGACAAGACAATCATTGGAGAACCTCCCGGAGGCCGTATGACTGGAGAAATCTCGGCCATAGGGATGGTGGTTGCTATAGAATAGCATCAGAAGGTGGCGGTTGCTTCCTGTGTCCACTGTAGAGTCTCCGGAAACTAAAATGGCCAAGAATTTAGGAGATTTTTCATTGCCTTTAGAGCTGCAAGTTAAGGTTATAGCATGGAGGTAGAATAAGAACAAGATGAGGTTGTTGTGTGCCATGACTTGAGTTTGGTACAGAGGAAGTAGAGATTAGAAACTTATAATGGCTATGGTTAATAAATTAGGAGTGAAAGTTATGCAAATATTTAATGTTGTTCTTATACGTAATGTGTGATGATTATTTCCTCTTGATTAGGAATGACTTAGTTGTTCCTTTCTACATGTCATTCACCAAAATTAATCTATTCCAATTTGGAGATTTTGGTTTCAATGCGGAAACAAAATGAAGCATAGTATGATGCTATCCATGACTTGAAGCACATGCTTTCATGTTCTGTGCTTATAAATCAAGCAAGGGCATGCCAGCACACTGATAATGAGTTCATCTGGCAAGTAATCTAACACCAAACAAATGAACAAATGTTATTTTGGATATATCCTTTCCTACCATACATTTTGACAATGTACACACTGTATGTCGATCTAACAAACTGATGTATAAATCTGTCCCCAGACTGAAGAGAGCTAGCCATTATATTGAATGAAAATAACAGTCAGTTGTTAGATATCTGGACTGAATTTGATCCAATGCCGGGAAGGAAGATATCTTCAAGAAGATTCTAAGTTTGAATTTGGAAGCTCTAACTCGGCCAGGGCTTGTCCTTCGATCAAACCATAATCACATTCTTGTCTCATTGGTCTAATATAGTCTAAGTTCTTCGAGTCAATGCTCACGGTGACCACTCCATGTGGCTCAAGGTTCCGAGCATCTTCGCATCAGGATTCTGCAACTAAAATGAGAAGTCTGAAGAGCTTCCAAATTCAAAGCCAGCATTTCCATCTGGTTTTTCATCATCTATAACCCTTAACACGTCTTCAATATCAAACATCTCTTCTGGTAAGTCAAAACTATTAGTAATAATCGATCTAATCAAATTAGGGTTAGAAAAAATCGTTCTAATCAAATTAGGACTATCAATTACAATTAATTGATATTTAATCAATAATTAATTAATTATCAAGGATCGATCACATGAACACATGAATATATGTGAAAGATCAGGGTTACCTCACAAAGATTTCACAAGCACAAAATCCTCCAACGCACACACACAATGTTCTCGAACTGATGACTTCTTTTTCTCGAAACAACCAATGTGAATATTAGGGTTTTTGCGTAGCCGTGATGGCAATCACAAATTAATTGATTGAAAAATCCTAATCTCATATCACATATTTATTGGGAGTATATATTCGGATAAGGTTAGAACATGTAGCATGGACCCGTTTGGGATCACTACATGTTTAGCAAATTAGTCCATACTAATTTTATAATCACAATCATGTCCATCAACAAATTGCAATTTAATCCAAAGATTAGAGATATTCATATGTGAGACCCTAATATAATATTTTACATATTAGTCCTTTTATCAATAAATATTCTATATAAGTGGGATAATTAGACCACTAGTGGCACTGTCGATCTCCACTTATATGTGTGTTTCTTTACACTATTGGACATAAAAAAATTTAAGAAAAATTTATAGTAATATATATTTTATATATAATAAAATACTTTCAAAAAATTAAACTGCCGGATTTTATCCAACACATAAGAAACACAATCTTGAATATTCTCTCCTACAATAGGAGTGATAGATCCCATCTTGGATGAATACAAACCTTCATGTATTTATTATATAGCCCAATGTGTCCGTATATAGCCTTTAATTAGCATCACCAGTTGACACTATCAAAGTAATATAATTTATACATAAGATTTAATAACATCCTTAGGTGATAAGGACTTTTTGGTAACAGAATAACTCTTTTGTTCTATGATAGTGTTTGGTCTAAGAGTTCTGTATGGTCCAGTTTAATATTTGTCAACTACAAATATCCACAATGTTACGAAGAGTCTTCACTCTAGTGGCTGAGACATGCCACTCTATCACATATAGTAATACAACATGTGACAACCAATAATAAATACAAAATCATATTTTATCTCATAGGTTGTGAACTATTTTGGGTTGCAAGAAACATAAATAATCATGTCTCACTTTAATGATTTCTATCATTAATTTGAAATCTATACAGTGCAAGACCATAATAATATATCATCAAACATGAATAATACAATACCCATAATTATGCATGCAATGAAATAAAACTATTTTATTATTAAACAATAACTAAAATTGGCTTTGTAGGGCATACTAGTTTTTTAAAAACTACTATAATGTTCATTCTGATCCATATTGGCTTCTGCCTTGGTAACTTCACCAGCTTCAGAGCTTCTTACTTGACTGTTATCTTCTACTTCAAGTTTTGGAACAATCTTGGTATTAGGCAAGTCTGAGGTATATAAATCATGTGAATAATGCGTTGTAGTTGTTGAGTCATATGAGTCTGATTTTGTCAAAGAGGACTCCATAGCTGAGCTGCTTTGGTCAGGGAGGTTTAGACGGGCACAAGGGCCATACATTGCCTTTGCAGCTTGATCGTAGGCTCGAGCAGCTTCCAATGCAGTTGTGAAGGTCCCAAGCCATAAACGATTTACTCAGTGTGGCTCTTGGATTACAGCAACCCATTTACCCCATGTCTACTTTCTTACACCACGATAATTGTATTGAGCATTATCTGGGCCTTCTTTTCCTTGCATGCAACCCTTCTTCGAGCCCTTCGCATGCACCCTACGAGAACATCTTTCGTCATCCTTAGAAGAATCTAGTTGTTGATTCAGTTCTTTCCATTTAGCAAGTGTTTGGGCTAAGGAATCAGGGCCATCGTGCCTCCTTCGAACTCTTTTATTTCTGAGATAGAAGGTGGGCAACTATTAGGCTTTTGAAAAGAAAGACTAGATGGCTGCATGTAATCAACACTTCAAATTCGTGAGGTCACCAATGAAAATACGAGTTTTTCTCCCCTGGTTCTGGAACTAGGGAATACACTGGTTACACACAAACAATAATCAAACAAACAACACAATAATAAAATTCCAAAAGTCATATACGTAAACAAGCATGCTCAGTAGCACACACCATGAGGAGACATCGTTCTAATCATAGCCATTATTCATTTGCTTGAGTGGAAACCCCAAGGAGAGGAGATATTAGAATCCTAAGCGCCACAACTCCCTCTCCCTCTCCCTCTCCCCTCCCACTCCCCCTCCTCGCCGCAAGATCGACTCTCGCCAAAACCTTAAACCTAATCCCTGACCCAACTTTTCTTCTAGTGATAGCGGATGGTTCTCCAGTGATGATGAGATTTACACCGATCTCTTCGACCAAACCTCTTCTCTCACCCATAACTATTGAGATGATGAAGATGACGATGATGAAATCACCAAAACCCTAATTCCTCCTTCACCAGCTCAACGGACACCATTGATCTCAGGAAGGAGGTGGAGAAATCGACATTCAAGGCGAAGATCCATGGCAAAGATGATTGTGGAGAAGAATCTATACGAGCCCTGTGATCTCGAAGAGCTCTTGCATTTGCTTTCTCTCTCTCAACTCTCGTCATCACCACCGTGCCATTATCTCCGCCTTTCTCCTAGATTTGGGACGCTCTCTTTCCGGCCACCACCGCCGGCGAGCAACACCCTCGTTGTTCACTGTTCTTCTCCTTTTATAAAAAAAAATTATGTTTTTTAATAAAAAATAATAATATTATACGTATATATCCTCCTAAAAAATTATATTTATGTCATCAACCCATCAACAACACCGATATTAATTTTATAAAAAAAGGAAACAAAACTTCCATTTTTTTCCTTGCATCATAAAGGCATATTTGTGTTAATATTGGTGTTTTAGTGGGGGTTTATAGATATTTACTTGAGGTAATGGTTTATTTATTCACTGACAGTATGATCATTTTCACAAATGTTTAAATGTAAATCTGATTTTTAAAGTAGTGTGTTGTTCCAAATTTTGCTTACTAGAACATGCAATTGACGATGATGATCATTGTAAACCATTGAGCGTGCAAATATTTTAACCTTTCATCATAATCTGGCTTGTTTGATTATTATAATCAGGTTGGTAGGTCTTCCATTTATGAACACTTGTTGTTTAATTTTGTTCTACTCAAGATGAGTTACAAGCCCTTGATGGAGTTCAACCTGTTTCTAGATGCTGCCAAGAGTATGGCTTATGACTCAATTCACCAATGTATTTAGAATTTTATTTAATTTAATTAGAAAGATTGAGATACATCTGTTCTATCACTACATGCTTTAAAAAGTGAGATCATGAGGACCATGTTTAGGAAATAATTGCCATGGTCATTGTTCTTAGGTTTTATGATTTTATGACTATTTTTATTTTGTCACAGAAAACAAGTCTTGTTTGTCTTGTTGGAAACCAATAGAGGTTTTAAAATTAATAATCAAGAGGTGCAAAAAGGCAAGTCTTGAATATGTGAATAAACATCTAAAACATTGTAGAAGAACCGTACAAGTGCTAGAAATGTGGAGAAATTGACTAGTTTCACAATTTCCGAGACCTGAGTCCATCTTTGTAAGAAACCTTGCATATGTAAGTGAGTGTTTTCTAACCTAGAGGATGTTACTGAATGGCAGGAAGAAATAATTCTAAAACCCACTTGCAAATTGGAAATATATATATATATATATATATTGGTAAAAAAAAATGCAATTTTTTGGTATTCTATTAAGTGGAATTTGCTATTATATGATATGAAGGGATTGTGTGGTGAAGATAGTAGTGTTTCCCTGTTATGGTGTATCGTAGAGTTATTTGTTTTGTTTTCTTATTTTCACATAAAACTATTCTGAGGTAGTTCTCACTTGATGTTTTGTTCATTTCGGTTTTGGGTATATGCTACTATCTATTTCTTTACAGGACATCTGACTTTATATTTTGTTGAAACAAGTGGGCAAACAAGCATCATGTATTCTTTTCATTCATCCCTTATTTATAAGGACTTGTGGTTCATTTGTGAAAGTTTTCTTTCTAATTTGGTAAACATTGTTATTAGAGGATCTCTTTGCTGAGCCTTCAGATATTCTCTTGTTGATATGTTGAGGAATATGGAAAGCAACTCTTCAATGGATTGTATTTCCCATTTTATTTAAAAGAACAATAGCTGCTATAATATGATTCTGACGATATCAGGACAATGCATAACTGCAGAAGATTTTTCTCTAAAATATTGACTGAATTGGTATACTGCATCATTTATCTGAGCTCTTTGCATGCATACTTTCCTGAAGCAGAACTACTTGTTTCAATTGGACAAGCATACTAGTACTCTAGTTAGGAGGGAAAGAACATAATTCTGGATGTTTTCATGTTTATCAGAACATATGTAACTATTTTATGAGCCTTGGATATTCTCTTATTGATATGTTAACCAATCTGAAAGCAATCTTTGGATTGTTTTCTCACTAAAAATAACAATAGTTGCTATAATATGAATCTTATGTTGTAGGGACAAATGGTAACTACAGAAACTTGAATTTTCTCCCAAAATATTGACTGCTTTGCTATACTACAACATTTCTATGAGCTCTCTGTATGCATACTTGCCTGAAGCAAAATTTTTCTAATTTTCACAATATGGCTAAGGATTTTGTGGTGGTTGGATAAGCATACTTGTCACGCCCCAACCTGGCTCGCCGGACCCGTCTCGCAGACAAACGGGCGCAGACCCACAGGGCATAAACCCCATAAGCCTGCAAAGACACACAACCTAATTAAGATAAGATAACTTATAACAAACCAACTGAGGAGGGAAAAAGAAAAAATATAAAAAATGGTACAGAAATACAAGACAGTCTTACAGATACAAGAATCCAAAGTACAAATACAGGTTTTCACAAATTTCAAGAAAATGACAACCCTAGTGGATCCATCCTAGCACTAGCTAAACATCACTAGTCTTAAGCACAACAACCTTAGAATCCAGAACCTGAAAAGATAGAAGAAGAGAGGCTGAGTAACTTGGTTACTCAGTGAGTGGGGCGAAAAAAGGTTGAAAACTCATACATACCAGCAAAAATACTGAAAATGATTATCTAAACATTTCCAAAACATAAAATTGCTCCAACCAGAAAATTTAGAAGTGTGTTTCAAGCATATCAAATTTTCAAAATAATACAAATCTCTGAAATTATAATTGAACAAAATGCAGAGTATAATATTCTAATAAAAGAATACTTCCATGCTAATCATAAAAATTTAAAACCCAGAATACGATCTCAGAAATACAACTTCAAGACTAAACAAAAAGTTCATATCCTTGCAGATAATCAAAATCAAAAGAATAAAGCAAAAAGTAACATATTTCAGTATATGTCTCCAAATTCACTGTAGATGCCAGAGGTTATATGTTTACCTTCGGTGACCCGAGCCAGAATAACAGAGGTCATTTATTTACCCTACTTGACCCGAGAATGAATATCAGATGGTCATTGATTATTTCATAGAATAGACACAGTGCGAAACTGCAGTCTCATTTTTCCAGAATTGTTTATCGACAAGGTCAGGGTTTAACCCCCACTAACAGGGTTGCATATCGCTCAATTAAAGACCAAATCATTTAGACATATTTGAAAGCCAAAATACAGAATATTCACAAGTATTTCCCAAAATATTCACATGAGCAAAAATACAAAATTTCAGAATACCACTATAGGGAAAATAACTGAATAAACAGAAATTATTTACAATAGTATATAAATGAATAAATCGTCAAATAAAAACCAATCATTCTGAAAGTTTACACTCTTAAGGTCTTGGCATAATATCAATTCTAACATGTTTCATTTCTCAACACATAACTCCAAGATCAAACAAAAAATTTTAAAGATATTTGGCAGTATCAAACTTAGGACAATCATGAATATTTTTCCTTGTCAAATCATTCACAAAATTTAGTCTCCAGAAGTGAGAAAAATCATGCTAAACCTGAAGATTTTCTGTAGAGACATCATCTTGTACAAGTCTTTTAATAGATCGTAACTTCTAATCTACAAATCAAATAACTTGAAATTTTGTAGATTGAAGGTCAAGGTAATAAGGAATATTTTCTATACTGAGCACTTTGTCTCATTTTACTTATTAAGTCCGGAATTTGTCTATAAATCCATAAGTCCATACAATATTATTTTTAGGACATGTAATATCCGTGTCCTAGCACTTAATTCCACAAACATTTGAAGTTTCGTGTTCAACTCCAATCACTCTACTTGATAGCCAACCCAAAAAAAAAAGTTTGACAATTACAACCTTATTGTTTTCTAGGTTGAATTTCCCTACTAGGGTTTGGCATCATTGGGAAAAGGTCCCACTTTGATTGGAGATGTATAAAAATACAAAAGATAGTTAGCATATTATAGGAATGGAAGTGGGGCGGGGCGGGGCGGGGAATGGGATCCCCGTCCCCATCCCCGCTCTCCATGGGGCAGGGATTCCCCGGTTTAAAATTCCCCGCGGGGATCCCCGCCTCACGGGGAATCCCTGCCCCGCCCAAAACATTGATATAAAAATTTTCTGTAAATAACTATAATATTTCTAATGCATTTTATGTTATGCATATGCTAAAGATGCTATATACAATTGAAAATAAAAAATATAATGTATGATGAAATAAAATAAAAATTCTCAACCAAAGTTTTTTTTTACAACATACACATCATATATAAAATAAAAATTCACACAAAATATTTCTCCTAACAAGTCATAATATAATGTTTGATGAAACAACAACATTAAGGTACAAATTAAGTAATACAAATAACATAAATTTTAAAATTAAATTAAAATTACAAATCAATTAAATAAAATTCATAATGCAAAACTAGCACAATAATTTCATGCTTCCATCAATTTGTTTCTTTTTTCTCCAAATCATTTATATTGAGAATCCAATTCCACCACTAAATAAATAATATATAACGTTATTTCAAATTTATTGTTACAATTATATTTAAACTTAGTTATTTTAAATTAAGTTTCTATTAAATATGAAAGTTATATATACTAAAACTTATTAATAACTAAAAATATTAACAAATAAATATTTATTGATTATATATATAATATTATATTAATGTTGAAATAATCTTTAATAAATATAATAAAAATATATAATATATTTTTTCTGGGAATCCCCACAGGACACAGGGATTCCTCACGGGGTTCCCAGCGGGGAGCGGGGCGGGGATCCCCGTGGGATGGGGAGACCATTCCCCGTCCCCGCCCTGCCGCGCTAGGCAGGGAGGAATTTTTCCCCGCTCCCCGCCCCGCGCGGGTGAAGTTTCGGGGAATCCCCGCCATGTCGGGGCAGGGCCCCAGGGGAACGCGGATTCCCCGCCCCACTTACATCCCTAGCTTATTATACGCGACATAGAAAGTTAGTCTACTTCAACTAATAAAACTTCTAAAATAAAAGGTAACACCGATTATAGAGAGCCGTCCAAGCAACCAAGTACTTTAGATTGCTCGCTTTGTAATTAAATATGTATTAATAAAGAGGGAAACATCTGAAATTATATTATTTTCCTCAAAAATAGCTTATCAGTATTGTTATAACCCAGTTTATTTTATGCCCATTACTGTATGATTAAAGATAAATAAATACTTTGATTTCCCTTAGGTTTAAATTATCTCTTTGCTTATTTTGTTGATCTTAACCCTAGGTTGGTCTCCATCTCCTCTCTTTTGTTTTCCTAGATCCATTGAAGTGAGAAGGATATGAGGAAGAAAGGTGAGTAGGCTAACCGAATTCCCTTTTGATCTATTTCGACTTTTTCATCATGTATTTGCTTGATTTGGTGTTGTTTTGGTGTGATTTATTATATTGGAATTTTGGTTAGCTTTTAGATGGATTATCATAATATGTTTACATGAGAGATTTTCATGAATTTATTTGATGATTCTATTGAAGTTCAAGGCTTGTATATATATATATGTTGACTCATTATTATCGTATTTGTCAATTCATTTTGTTTTGTATAGTCAACTTGATGATTGTGGCATGTGGTTGATGAGGAAAACTAATGACCTTTGGGAGGGAGGTTTATTTATCATACTTTGTGCAAAAAGAGGTGTGTGAACCTTTTGTACTAGATATGGTGAATGGTTGATTTAGGTTGAGGAATAATGCTCAATGAATGATGCATGTAAATTGGTCATATTCTTGACTTATGTGGAATTCATGAGATGGAATTTGGTTGATGCATGCAAAGTGTTTGACATAATGCTTCTAAGAATAATATGTAAGCAATGACCAATTGATTGTTAGAATATGATTGTATGAGTTTATGGATTGTTGGAGATGATGCTATGTGTGAGATTTTTGTATATTAATGTTAATGGCATGGGTATATATGCTTATATGAGGTGTGTGTGAAATTGTTAATATAGATTGTTACATTGGTGAAAGAAGGCATTATTTTCCCTACATCTACTTTTGAAATAGAAAATAGTCTTAGATTTGTGAAGAGTGTGTGCATGTTTATTTATGGATGTAAATTACAAGTGTTTGAGCATGTTGGCAAATGAAATTTGATTATGTGAGGTACTTATACTTATGTAATTAGTTGGTTTGGATATGGGAGAGATTGTTTTTGTTTGTTTTCTTTATGTGAAGGAGTTAGAGAAAGGGGGAGAGATGTATGCTCATATTTAAAAGTAAGGCATTGATGGAAACCTATGTAAAACAATGCAAAAGCATGAATGTATTTTAAGGGTGAGGTGACATGATAATTATGTTAGGTAAATAAATGAAAAGTTGGTGAGTTGCTTTGGTGTTATTGCATCTTTGATATTAGAGGTGATCTTGAACTAATGTTAAATCATAATTGGGATAATTGCTTTATATAGCATACAATGGTTGATGTTGCATGATGTTTCAAGGTTAGTTTAATATTGTAGGGGGAAAATTAGGTTTATGTCTTCGAATTGATAACTTGTTTTAAATTGATAATTATGATAAGATGCATTGTTGATAAAATTGAAATGATGGGAAAAACCATGGGTGTGGATTGGATATATATGTAATTATAGCCTTTGTCAATGTAATACTCTCAATATGGAATTGTTGAGCATGCTAGTGTGTGGAAATAAAAGAGAGACATGATTGATGATATATGTATGTATGTGAGGAATTAAGGGCCAACACTGATGTAGCTATCACTGTAGCACACCTGGCCGATTTACTTGTGTGTTGGTGTTTATGGCCTTGTCATTGAGGTTAATTATGAGCTACTTATTGTGATTGAATTTTGATGGAAGGAATTTGATGTTCTAGCCTTTGTAGGCTTATTTTGTTACGAATATTGTAAGTAGTGTACTGATATTTTCTGTATATCATTTCATTTTTATTTATGTCCTTATTTTCAGAATTTTCTGAAAATATGGTTGTGTTGAACATCCAATCATCTTTTATATATTTGTTTGGCCACCCATTTGTTTATAAGATCTATGTATTCTTATGCGATAGGATTGTGATCATGTTTTGGTATGATGATAAGATCAAAGTTCATGAAGTTAATGTATATTGGATGCCATATATGTTTTGAAGGATGTATGTTGATCGTAGATAATGTTGAATTGATGTCCAAGTGACATATAGGTGCTTGGAAGAAATGCTAACATGGGTGAATGTCATAAGTGAATAAGTCAAGAGAAATGTTGTACTACAACCATGAGGCAAGATTGAGTCTTGAATTTCATGTTTTGATTTATTGTCTAGGATGGGGATAGCCACTCCTTGATGATATTGTTACTGAAATTATGAGGATGCACTTTGGAAGTAAATTAGATCATTTGGTGGCTTAGAGCTTAGAGATAATATTTCAAGGGTTATTGGGATATTACCCTACATATTTGAGACCTTTACATTGTAAGCTTCATGCTTGGAATTACTAGAGTTAATTTTCAAGTTATGATAATGAGTTGAGTGGAAATTGTGACCTGAATTCAGAGGTCATAGAGGCGGAAATTGTAGAAGATTAAAATTGAAAAGTTGTAATGATTTATTTGATCTATCTATCTGCCAAATTTCATATTTACTGGGCTTACATGTTGTCGCGTACAAACCAATTAGATCAAATGAATGATTATAGCATGTCTATTTTAAAATAGTTATGATAGTTTCTATTTTCATGCCATTTTTATTTTTAATTTGGAATTTTGTCTTGCAGGCGTACAATTATCATTTATGATATTTAGTGCTTACCCACAAAATGATAGCAGGAGTTAAGTTTTTCTTTCTTTTATATCTTTCCCAAGAGGATGAGCTAAAAGGTGCTGTGGTCCTGGTATATGAAAACAAGCAGGTGTGGATAGTGATTTTTGCTTTTGATTTTATTTATTTATTTATTTTGGGTGTATTTTCTTTGAAGAATTATATACAATGTCATAACAACACTCATTGAACATCTATTGCATTTTTGGTAAATCATGTGGGAAGGTTCCGCTTTTTTGGAAATTTTTAGCATTTTACCATTTGAGAGACTCATGTATTATTATTTTATGCTTATTGTTGGGATCCACTTTGAACTTGAGTATACTCCCAATGATAAATGACTTATACTGACAGAATGTGACCTTCTCTGAGGTGGTGGTAGAATATTCTTCCCTCATGAATATTCTATGCTAAGAACATTTCAACTGAGGTTTGTTTTTAGATGGTTTAAAATTTGTTCATCTAGCTTTGAACATGAATTGGTTGAGAACAAATATATTTGTCACTATGTCCAATAAAATCTAGACTAAACTGAATTGTTTATTTGTGCATTTATTTATTTTTTCCAGCAATGTGTGTGTGTGTGTGTGTTGGGTGTGTAAATTGCCTCTTTCTGCATTCACTGCTAATGGAACAGTTTGTATGGTGCTAAGGTATTGGTTTTGGTCATGTAATGATGATTGTAAATGTGAAATATGCTTTTGGAAAGAAGAGTAGAGATGGAAAGTCAGCACCTTTACTGCTATCAACAAAAGTACAGTGCGTTCATGTTGGCCAGTGTCATGGCGCTCCCGATCGCACCAACGATCCACCGTACGGTGCTCGTTACTGCCACCAAGGCGACAAGCTAGCCCCCGAAAACCTGGGTTGAAAAAAGCCCAAGAAACAAGCAAGGCAAGTATGTCTATCAAGTAAACAAGGCATACAAGCAAACAAGCATCATCAAAGACATCCTACAACTAGGTCTAGGGTCCAAGGAGTCCCACCCGCCACCACGTCAAAGATACAAGGAACACAAGATAGGGAAATAGAGAGAAAAGATAAACTCTCAATTAAGCAAGCCGGATTACACCATGAGCCACCATGACTTAGCCAAGACCTTCATTCTCCCAATGAAGATGAACAAAGCCCCAAGAGCTAGCTACCCCAAGTAAGCTAGTCCCTAGTTCTCTAGTTATCTTTACCAAGAGAGAAGGAGGCGGTATTTATAGCCAAACCCCTCCATTGGATGATGACATCGAGCTCCTAATCCAACGGCCAAGATGGGTTAAGTTGTCTCATTACAACAAACATTGTGCTACAGTGCGAGAAAACACACTGCTACAGTGCCCCCAGACTCA
This sequence comes from Dioscorea cayenensis subsp. rotundata, assembly GCF_009730915.1. Classification (NCBI taxonomy): domain Eukaryota; kingdom Viridiplantae; phylum Streptophyta; class Magnoliopsida; order Dioscoreales; family Dioscoreaceae; genus Dioscorea; species Dioscorea cayenensis. The sequence continues at coordinate 3,425,138 of NC_052472.1, read as the reverse complement.
TCCAGCCACCATCAGGATCGAGCTATAGTCTCGCACAATGGCACTGTTCACATGCCAGATCATGTCTCGGTGTCACCCGGCCAACATGCCCCACTCTGCCGGTAGCGCCTGCCCATCAGCCCAAGTGTGCCGATGCCTATCGGTAGCTAGTCTGGCTCTCGGCCCATCCTCTCGGTAATGACACTCGGTAACGCTCACGCCTCTCGCATCATGTTGGCTCACAGCTGGCTAAGAGCTCTCGCTCTGCTCGCGTGATCTGCTGGCCGACTGTACAAGTCCATATCGACCGTACCACCTGCACTTATGTTGATCCAGTTCATTGGCACATACTTAGCCAAATATCGGTCCCTCAACCTATGATCATATCGATCCCGGTTCCTCGGTCGTGATCCCACGGCCACGCGCATCACGCCATGCACGCTGGTTAGCGAGCTCTCGGTAACCCACGGCACCATGCTCGCATACCACTCGCTCGGCACTCCCGGCTGGGATTCTTGATCATGCGAGACCGTAACCCGCATATAGGCCACCGGACAACTAATGTCTTATTTAGACTTGGAGTTTGACCAATCTTGGTTTCATCGGTCATCCTCCCTCGGCACGGATCCACCCTCCGCTGAGCACATAAGGTAGAATCCTTACAGCCGGCTAATTGACATAGGCTAGTTTTCTTTAACCTAGATGAGGACCAACTTATGAAGAAAACTCAGACGACTGGTCCTAATTAATGCTTTTTACACATGAACCCGCACGCGCACACACAAAACCAGTCTGGACTTACGTGTTTGTTTGCATGCTTTCTGGAAATCATATTTCAATCTACTTATACTTTTATTAGGGATTATATTTTCATAGAAATATAAGTCTCCTATGAACTCCAAAGTTTTCTCTTCGAAATTCTTTTGTACTGATCCTGCTAGTCTCTAGCCAATGGCAGATGCACAAGCTTATAGATTACAAAGTCTACATCATCTTGCGTTGCATCAAGTCTATATAAAATCTATTTACTATGTGTTCTGTTGGTAATTTCTTCTTTCTTACCATGTATGGAGCGCTTTGGATGCTGAACTCTGTAAGTATGTTGATGATACTTATCCCAAATTAATCTGTACAGTTTATTACACAAGAGGGAAAGATGTGGAGGGGCCTGGTGCCAGTTTTGAGTTCTCTGTGGTTATTTCCACTGCCAGACACAACCCACAAAACTTCTAGTGTCTTATACTAGTCTCCATTTTTTTTTTCTTTACTTCTATTTGAGGACTTGTTGAATGTAGCATATTTCTTTGAATGGGTAATCTTTCTTGAAGGCATTTTTTGTGGTGGCTTCCTAGGATATTCTTGTAGATGTTGTAAGCATGCAAAATCATGTTATATTAGATATAAAAATATGGGTTACCAACATTTTACACATGCAAATATAATGATCTTACAGATAGAAAATTTACCTTGATTATCTTTACTGTATTTTGATTCTAAAGAGTTCAAATAAAATAAAATAAGACAATCATGTGGAAATATATTTGGTTTCTTGTGAATTTTCTGATCAGTGTTTAAATTATCCAGAAATGGGAGTTGGCATTCAATTTGGAAGGTGGAGTCCGAGGATAATTTGCAAGTTGTAGAATTAAAAGGAAGCCTGCAGGTATTCTGACCTATAGTTACTAGGCTGTATTTGGAAGAACTAGTGCGTTACAGTAAATGCATGTGTCTTACTGGCTGAAATCTTTTGGGCATAGATATGCCTTGTGTTAATTCATTGCTTATTGATTGTTGATCGTGTAATTTTTCTATTTCCCTAATTGTTCTGTACCTAATATGTCTGCCAGGTGGGAGCTCACCACTTTGAAGAAGGAAACATCCAGCTTGACTCCAAGAACGAGTGCAATGACTCTACTATACTTCCGGTTATACATCTTGAATTCTATTGAACTTAAATGCAAAGCTTTCCTGTTTTTATTCTTTAGCTGTATTTTTGGTCATTGATGTTGATCTACAATTTACTTGGTAGGACAAATAATTTCAAAAATATTATGACCTTTGGGGGTGGAAAATTTTAATTTAATAACCTCACTCAATGGTAATTATGTTAAACACATAGACGCTTGCATGCACACACATCACTGAAAGAGCAAGATCTTTTCTCCGTTCTAGAATTCATGTAAGATTTTTGCTCATAGCTTTGTTTGCATTTCATGTGTTGCCGTTCACTAATGATGCATTGTAGCTGGTGTGATATTTGTTCTTATGCAAGTCTTTCATAATTAGACTGTAATTGAAGTTTGTTCAAGTTATTTTCATGTCAAGTAGAATGTTAGTTGCTTGTAATTATTCGAATTTTCCTATCAGATAAAGTTATAACTTTAGCCTATAATGTCCTTCACACAACTTGAACTACTAGCTTCTTCAGTTGGAAAGGTTTTTTCCAACTAAACTATTAATGGGAGGTGGTAAAGCAATTTTGATTTTTCCTCAATGCAGTTACTCCCTCTTATGACCACTACCACTTTTGTTTCTTGTCCTCTGTCTCTCTCTCTCTTAATTTTTTCTTATGGAATTGGATATTAGTTTTCTGTTTGCTGCTTGTGAAAAGCTTTTTAAATATTTCATATATTTCCATCTTACACCTACATTATACATTTGCTTCTGATTTGCTATAATATCTACTTATAGGTGATGTGGCATTGACACATTAAGATTTATCTTTCTCCAATCACCTGAAGATAGTGGAGTCTCAATAATGAACATGATTCGTCAGCATGAGATGGAGTACTTGTCATCACTTGAGGCTTTCCCCTTACTCTATGACAATTTCAATAATGAACAAGGGAGGATCTTTTTATTTACTATAAATGACATTTCTTTCTCTTCCCCATACAGGCTAGAGGTGAGCAAAAATATCTGGATCCGATGATCCGATCTGGTATCCAAATTTTTTACCCAAATTTTATGGGTACCCTATCCGAAAAAAGGGTCGGGTACCCGATCCGAATTTTTTAGATGAAAACTGGGTCGGAATCAGTTCGGGAGAAATTAAAAATCGGGTAACCGAATCCGATTCGGTTTTTATTTTTTAGTATATTCTTATATATAGGTACATAATAATTTTAAATTTATATGGTCTAAAAAAAGTAAAAATCCAAATCCCTTTATTTTTTTAAACCCTTTAAGAGTTATATATATATATATATAGATATATATATGTATATTAATAAATTTAAATTTTACAAGGGCTAAATGTAAAAAAATATTCAAATATCTAATCTAATAACTTAAAAGTTATATAGTTATATAGTTATATATATTAATAAATTTAAATTCTACATAGATTAAAAGTAAAAAGATAAAAAAATCCCAAATCCCTGCCTCCCAGTCCCCAACGGCCATCATCTTGCCTCTTCTCTCTAGTCTCTATCCAAATCTCTTATCTTTCTAGCAACCAATTATCATTATTGATGTGACACTTGATGCTTTTGAAGATTTTTTCTTTTAATGACTAAGATTAATTAAACTCTGTATTATTTTTGTTATGAATTTTTGTTGTATAGAGAATAATATAAGAGTTTAATGCACTTTATAATTTATAAGTTTTTCATATTTGTTTTTTATCTAATGTTATTATATAAAAAAATATATATAGACTAGATAAAACTTAAATTTGGATCCAGATACCAGATATCCGATCCGTTTTAAACCGAGTACCCGATTTAAACCGGGTCGGATACGGGTCGAGTTTTTGCCGATCCGAAAAACCGAGTACCGATCCGGTTTTAAAAACCGGATCGGGTACCCGGTTTTGCTCACCCCTGATTCAGGCCTCATATCTAAATTTATGATGATGCCACTTTCAAGGTATCGTTAATTGATCACTGCCTTGAATGTTAATTGAGAGTTGCTTCGAGAAAATCATTATCATATTTGTGTCGCATTAATTATTGATGAACCAATCCTTGTTGACTCATAAGATCAATTGTTTTGAGCATTGATGAATTTTTCATTTTCATTCATTTCTATCCAAATCATTTTATTCATAACAAACCATAAACTTGAAACATGTTAAAAAAATATTTCAAACTATGCATGGTATGGATTTTATAATTTAGCGTTTAATAGTTCTTTACTTGATTTCAATTACAATTATAGCTCTTTATTTGATAATGTTTGTTTATTTATGTAGGAGGATTCATGGCTAAAGATCAAGAGGGTTGAAGTTTAAGAGATTTACAAATCTTTTTACATTGTGTAATTAAGCAAAAAGATATTTTGTAATAAAAGTAGACAAATGGTGTAAAACTCTTTATAGCAATATTGATTTTAAAATTTAGATACTAGCAGCATTAAGATAATAGTGGTTATTTATTACTCCCTCCGTTCCTTTTTATCTGTCATAAACCCATGTTCTTTTTTATCTGTCATTTTTAAACATCAAGAAGCATTTATTATTTTTTTCCAAAATTACCCTAACACTCTATTCAATTCTCTTCTTGAAATTTAATATGAGAGAGAAATGTGAAGATATAAATTAGGGGTAAGTTTGGAAAGATAAGTAAGTTTTTATTAAATTATGTAAAATAACCAACTTTCTTGGTATGTGAGATTCGGTTATTCACCACAGATAAAAAGGAACGGAGGGATTAATATACAAATACAAAAATTCTATACTTATGGCAAATTATAATTTTAAAATTTAATTTGTTATGAGTATAGCTTTTGTAGCTATACTTGATAATATATATCCCATACCTAAATATATACATATTAAAGAGGCACAAGAAAAAGTGAGTGTAAAAACAAGCATACATGTTATAATTTAAATTGTTATAGAAAATCAATTATTATATTATATCCATCTAATTTTTTTAAAAAATAATAATTCAACTCTTTTTATACAGCCAAAATATGGTAATAATAAATCTAAAATGCTTTATGTAATGAATAGACTACATGAAAAAAATATTCAAAATAAATTAAAATCTAAAAAAAACTAAGAGTGAAAGACAAAATCCTCATCAAATATATATTATGCAAATGGAAATTAATATGAAAAACACTAACAATAGGAGAAGATTCTTTCCATGCTCATATTCAATGCTGCCATCACCAAGGTTGAAAGTATATTTTTTTAAGCTTTCGGAGAGAAAAACAATCAACATTAGACTCTTTATTGCGAAAGAAAAAAAAACCAAACACTCATTTCATAAAATCCCTTTAAATAACACCACAACAAATTTGTCAATTATTGGCATATTCGATAATGTGGACCCCGCCCATGATTAGAGCCTGCTTAAGTTACTAAACATGCTTACCTTCCCCTTAATCCATTATTTTGGCTTCTTGCTATGAAAAGCTTGCGAAGTGAGGAAAATATGGCAGGATTCCCGGATTTAGTCCCATCCTTGTCGGCTGGCAATAATGCCTCATCCCTTTGCCTTATCTCTACCCCTCCCTTGCTTCCTTCCACCCTTTAACCTCATTCTCCTCTCCATTGAAGCTTTCAAGGGTGAAGAACCTTACCGGAGCACTGTAGTGGTGACGATCAAATCGGGGAGGAGCTCTTCAACTTCTCATCAACCTAGAGGTATTTGCTAAAGGTTGTCCACCTTGTCCGGAAGCTAACTTCCCTTTTTCATGCATGGTTGTTGTTAGCTTGTACCTATGTTTGCATGAGATTACACCACCTTCTTTCTTTTGATTGTTGTGCTTATCCTTGCATGAAAAACCCTCCCTTTATGCATGCTAGAACACTCTTATTTCTTTTGGAATATCATTAGTTTTTTTGGCCTCCAAAGTTTTTACTCTTGGAACCATCTATATATTTATACAATTATGCTTGAAACCCAAGCCTAAAACCCAAGTTTTTGCATGCCTAATAAATGTATAGTTATGTAGTTATGGCATGTGTGTTGGGCCTTGCAGATTTCTGCATTCTTGTGCATGACTTTCTAAAGGCATTTATCTTTTTTGTTACCAGAAAAGCTAGTGAAACTTGATCCCTTTCTTGAGCTTTGCATCCCTACTTGTTTGCATGGAAAACAAAAGATTAGAAGCCTCTAAGATGTGGTCCAGTGTTTAGATCACCGTGCTTTTCAAACAAGGTTCATAATACTTCGTATTTGACCATTTCTTATAACAGGTAGTTGGTTGCATGTCATGCTTTGATTCTATAACCATCAAGTACAACATAGATATTTATATACATATTGACTTTTGGCAGCCTTTTGAATATAGTAGGAGATATATATACACATATGTTGGTTCTGCAAACAAATATGTGATAATATATATATATATACATGCATGCATGCATTGATCTGCTACTTGTGCCAGGAGACTTATTTCCATCCTTGTTTCTCTCACCTCTTGTTCTTGTTCTTGTTAATCATTCTATGTTCTTGTTTCACATGATTGTTATTACCACTAGTATTAGTATTATGCTAGGTCTACTTGTAGACACTTTCAAACTGTTGTTGCTTTAATTAGGAACTTAGACATAGTTCGATGTCTTTATTATAGGACCACCGTGAGGCAATTTTTTTTTTTTTTGGTTCTCAATTGGGATTAGACTATTGTCAAGTAAGTAATCCCTTGAACCCTTGTATTTAAAATTTTATTAATTTTAAATTTATTATTTATTTATTTATTGTTATTCCATTTCTTTGAAATTTTCTGAAAATTATTTGTGATTATTCATTGAAAATTTATGTTGGGGAATGCCATCACATTTTATTGCTTATACCTTAGATAAATAACCCCCAGACTTAGTTGGAACATAGTATTTTTTTATCTTACCAATCTTTATGCTTATTTGTTTTCCCTTATCAACAAAATTTTTATAATAATATTTTCTTTACCATCCAATCATTCAACATGATGACTTGGAATTTAAAATCTTAGCCATTCAAATAGAATTAGAGGGTTGGTAGATTTTGGATAATTATTTATTCATTATTATTTTATCATTTCCTTATGAGATGTTTTTTGTGGAAAATTTACCTTTCATTGCTTCTAAATGTGGGAGTCTGGCAAGATTTGGAGGTTGGGAATCCTTTGTGTATTTAGTATTTATTTTAATTATTTAATTGTTTTTGTTATTACATAACATTGTTTTTGGCAAAATAATTTTAAATTCTTGTTACTATTTCTTTAGAATAGTAGCCAGGTTAAGATTTGGAAAAGTTGGTATTTTCTTTTGCATTTAATTAATTGTTTGTATCATTCATTGTCTATTTATTTATTTACTTTATAATATTACCTGAATTTTTATAAGATACGTGTGAAATTTCGGTATTCTTGACTTTGGAATCCGTCTGAACATTTTGGTCTCCAAATGAATGATATGCAACCCTGTCAGTGGGGGGTTAAACCCTGACCTTGTCGACAAAGTAATTTTGGGAAAATGAGACTTCAGTTTCGCACCGTGTCCGTTCGGTGAAATAATCAACGGTCACATGGTATTCAGTCTCGGGTCACCGAGGGTAAATAAATGATTTCTATTATTTTGGCTTGGGTCTGTCACTGAGGATAAACAAATGACCTTTAGCACTTACAGTGAATTTGGAGACATACTCTGGATTTTGTTATCTATGTTTTATCCGTTGGTTTTGATAATACTATTTGGTGCTCTTGATTGTTGTACAAATTTGATATTTGAATTTTTTTGTTTTTTTGGTTTGTTTTGGATTACTTACGGGGCTAGTGAGCTCATGGATTTATTTCAAATCCTTTTCAGATCAGGAGCAGTAGACCCATGGATCTTAGAAGGCTTCCAATAGATGTCTTCTTTGGAGTTATGTCTTATGGCTTATGTCGTTGTATCAGTTGTATTGTTGTTTAAGAACCTCCTTGTAGGCCATGCTGTATTTTATTTGCCTTGTATTCGAGCTTGGTTGCAAACCTCAAGTTGTACTCTTATTTGGCATTTCTGTCAGTTTATTTTCTACTCCTAGTCTGTGTTTAGGTTTTGAGGCCTTGAAGGTTCACTGGGCCCTACCCCGTGGGTCTGCAGTCGTTTGTCAGCGCACCAGGTTCGGGGCATGACAAATAATGTCATAAAATAATATATTTTTGTCATCAAAAATATTTTGTGACAATTTTTTACCATTAACGCATTTTGTCGCCTTTGCTCTGTTGCTAAATGGTTAATGTGACAATTTACATGTTCGTCATACAGTGATACCTTTTGCTTGACAAAATTGTCATATGCTACCTATTTTATAATCATTAATGGCATGCATTTTTATCACAAAACGTTGTGCTAAGCTGTCATAAAAGTTATGAATTTTCACTAAATATGAGGTAAAGTTTATCATTTGTGACATTCCTTTGATTTTCAAATAATAAATAACAAAAATATTTGTCACCCTTTTTAATAGAATAGTGTCATAAAAAATGATGAATGTCACTATATATTGTTAAAAAAATAATAATATTTAAATAAAATCTAAGTTTATATTTGGATTTTTTTAGGAATAATTTGTTAATTTTTTAAAAACAATAAGTTTAAAAGTAAACTTATTATCTTTCTTTTTTTATGTAAAAAACCTAAATAAGTCACTCTTTCTGTTCCTGGGATCAAAGACTTCTTCTACTTTAATATTATTAGTTTTTTCATTTATATTTGTTTATAATAATATGATAATTGAATTTATTTGCAGAAAAAATTAAAACAAAAATGAAAAATAAAGAACCTATCGTTGTTAGCTCGCAATTTAAAGTAATGTTGAAGGACTTGAAAAATTAAAGTTACCACCACTAAGTTATCAATGTGAGTAAAGTGGCCCAGATCATGGACAAGTTTTGTAGCAAATGTGAAATTTGAAGACAAGTTTGGAAAACATTAGCAATATGGATTTAAGGCGTATTTCAAAAAAAAGAAAAAACGAAGCAGCTTTGAGAGCTATAAGACATCTGCAGAATATTTATAATATTGTTATTAAAGATGTAAGTAAAAGAAAATTATATGGACTTAAATATGAAATGGAGGATTTAAAAGGTGTTGAAGATCAAGATGAAAAGAGATGCTTCAAAACAATCCGAGAGAAATGAAGATTTACTTATAAATCATCCTTAAAAAATAGTACTTGCAATTCGTGACTTTCCTCTTGGTTTTAGTTAAAGAATTTGTCTTGATGTGTTAAATAAAAATTAAAAAAATCATTTTTCTCCTCTCTTTCAATAAATGTTCTCCATTGTGTGTATATATATACATCATGATTTAAAAAAAATAATGATGACATTAATTATTATTATTAAAATAAAGGACCTTATTAATAATAATATATGTAATTAGTTATAATATTAAAAAATAACTGATAAACAACATTTTATAAGTAAACTAAATTTATTAGACATTAAATAAAAAAGTTATTTTTTAACATATAAATATTAATAGTATGAAATCTTATTCATAAATATTATACAGTAATATGTATGTATATAATATATGCATATAATAAATTTATTATATTTCTATTAAATATACTATTTATATAATTTTATTAATATTCATACTATAATTAGATTTTATATACTGTTGATAGTGTATAACTATATAACATGTTTAAAAAAATATTATAGTATAATCACAAATTTAACAATATCAATATTTATTGGTAATATTATATATTAATGACTCATAATATAATTAATTATTATATATTACTATATATATATTTTTATAATGAAGCAAACATTATTAATACAATAGTAATATATATATACTATTAAGAGTATGTATATTTGTATGACTCCAACATATTAATAAACATCCTTACAAGCTTTTATTCTCTATTAAAAATTTTTTTTTATAAGAATGGACAAACTATGACTGTATGGTGGATAACATCAATCTAAACAATGGAAAGTTTCGGATGACACCCAGTAAACAATAATTAAAAGCAGAAAATATATTCTTCTAACATGTGACGACATTGATGCGGCCATCAACAACCAAGTCATGGCCACTAATGTACTCCGATGTGTCTGAAGCCAAGAAAAGAGCATCTGTGCAACATGCCTACCTCTGAACACCACGGCCTTCAGAATAGCTGTCACTGCATAAGGAGATGGTGGAGCGCATCAATCCGATCACAACGTGCTTAGTTGCCTGTGGTTCATTTCTTAGTAGCTTAATTTAGAATTTTTTTATTAGAATTTTTTTAATTTTTTTAATATATTAGTATAATTTATCCACTTTATTTAATAAAAGATTGTTATGAATGAGAAATACGCCAATGAATGTGAGATTAAAATATCCATCAAATCCAATCAAACATGCTTTAGTTGTTACACGAGATGATATTGAAAGACAGTCAAACAAATAATTCCATATAACCTTACTTTTTAAAAAAAACTAGGAAAAATAAGTTTGGTTTATTTATTAAGTGTGACTGGTATTAGATATCAGAATTTGATGGGAAGCGGTTGGGTAGTTTTTGTCTCATCTCATTGCCCATTTGTCATCAGTCAATTATGTCTCAACATATATTTCCTTATACTTAATTGCTTTAAAGACACAATTATATCCTTTAAAAGAGAGTTTGGTATTCAATCATATTTGTATGTGTTTTTTTTATATTGAAATGTCATGTTTTATGTTTTTATTTTTATTCTTACTATTTTTTGACAGATTTACTCCGCTTATATAAATAATTAGCATATGCATATATAAATCAATATAAAATATAGTCATCCATTAGGAAATAAAGGCTTGATGGAGGAGATGATATTAGTTATATGTAATTTAATAATTTTCCTGAATTCATTTAAATAATTAAAAAATAATAATTTTTATAATTTTTTTTATATTTAAGATCTTAGCTTCAAAATTAACTGATATTTAAATATTTTTGAAAAATAATAACTTTCATTTAAACTTCCATTTAAACTTATCATAATTTAAAAAAAAATTACTTATTACGTAATCAAAGCTTTAATATTTCTCAAATCCCTACACATTAATCAATCATAATATTTTTACAACTTTTCTCAAATTTTTTAAAAATACCAAACTCAACAAAACCATCTAATAAATGATAAACAAAATAAATAAATAAATCAAATCATTCAATTGAAAAATTAAAATATAAAAATAATGAAAATATAAAAATATACAGAGATAAAAAATTAAAATTAAAAAATATATTTTTTTTTAAAGAGGCAGGGTGGAAGGGGGTGGTTGAGGCGTCCGAAGGAAGGGGCAAGGGATGGTATCGGGAGGGAAAGAGCAAGCATAGGTCAATAGACCCCGCCGGCGACTGCCCCTTCCCCTTTATCACTCAGCCCATAAAGGTGTGTAAGTACGTTGGATGTATTTATTATGAGAATTATTTGTAATTGTTAGTTCTGGAGGGATGGGTGTATGTAAAATAATCACTCAATTTCATAAGAAATTAAAACACACACAAACAATTAAGCAAGAGAAAGGAGACACACAAGATGGTTACCTAGTTCGGCAAAACCTTACCTACATCTGGGATGCCAAACCCAGGGAAATAATCCACTAAAAAAGGTGATAAAGTAAAGAGTACAACGCTCCCTTACTCACTCAATGACAAAGAACACCCTTTTAAGATTGCCCGATGCCCACTCTCATCAACCCTCACCGAAGAGTCATTCTCTCGTGACTCTTCCTAAATCTTCACGCAGGGTATCTTATATAGACGTACTTACGTCCCAATAGATCTTTCTCTTTTAGAATGCTCCACGGCTTCCTAACTTGGACAACTTCCAAAGTTAGATATTGCAATACCCAGTTGCAACACTGTCCACCTTACTGAACATGACTGAGTTCTAGCCCAGTTGCAACTGAACTTGCGACACCTTCAACCTTTTCGGTTCCTTCAGTTCACTTCGTAGCGGTTGACTCATCCCTAGCTTCTCTTGCCTACAACTGCTTTCTTCCTCACGTCATTTCAGCAAGCCCCTCTCTAGAGGATCACACCCACCAAGGTGAGAAGCCATGTCACCAAAGATGGCTACCAAAGATCTCTCGATCTTCTTTCCAGACCAAGTTTGGTCTTCCATAATGATCTTCATTTGAATCAATCAATATATTGCTACTGAACTTGTTCTCCTCTCATCTAAGTTTAGCCTTCAAAATCTTCCAAGCATGATCTTCAATTGTCCTAGCTTGGGTCTTCAAATCCTCCATCAAATCTTTAATCAATCTTCAATAAAATCTTACCATACATGATTGTGTCCTTGAATAGCTCTGCCCATAAATGGCTTTAGATATTTCCTTCAAATTGTATTGCTAATTATGGTCTTGAGAATCATGTTGGCTTTCCCTTGCCTTTCTTAGTTTGTGTCCTCAAATAGTTTCACACCAAACTAAGCTTCATGCAATCTTCATGATGATCTTTGACAATAAGGAAATGTTCCTCTCTTCAAAAATAAATCTCTCATAAAAGGAGTTTATCAAAGTTATAATTCACCATCTTGAATCTTACCAAAAGATAGATAAAATCATACCTAAGATAAACTTGTCTTTCAATGGAAATCTTTTTACCTTGATGCTCCTTCTAAAATAGTTATTATTCAAATGAACCATTGAGAGGAGATTCTCTAAACATAGTCTCCCATCATGATCTTCTAGGCCTTATATCTTCATGTGCCATGTCACCATGCATTAGCCAAATCATCATCCTTGTCACCTTTTCTTTTTGCCAACTCATCACTGCCATGTCATCTTTCTTTGTCATGTCACCTCTTGGCTTATCACATAATGCCAATCCAAGTCTTCAGACTTAACAATAATTAATGTTGTTCAATTATCTTTAAGTAATGCCTGCAATTTTCTTGATGTATAATTTTTGTTTGCTAAATTATAAGCGCACCATTTAAAGGATGTTAGGAATGTGTGTTATACATAGAAAATGAATCCTGTGTGGCAAACTCGATACCAATAAAACAATAAAGTGTTGGTTATTAATAAAAATAATAATAATAAACATCTCTCTCTGTATAAAACCCCTCAACCACAACTCACTCCTTTCCCACCCCCTCCCTTTTCAAGTTTCACGTTATCTATATCTATAATCCTATCTTTGTCCATGTCGTTATCACACTCTATGAGCTGTTCACAAATGCGTTCACTGGGAAGATGAACTCACCATTGCTTGATTAAAAAAAAACCAATTTTCAGTGACCAAATGAATAATAACAATGAAAAAAATAATTTAGCAAACAAACCCAAAATATTTTCCAAGATCAATCTATTTCATAAAAAAAATAATTTATTGGCCATCATTCCTAATTTCAAACAAAGGTTCAAGAAAACACAATTTAGCAAACAAACTCAAAATATTTGCTGAGATTAATACATTTCATAAAAAAAAACAATTTATTGGCCATCATTTCTAATTCCAAACTAAGGTTTACAGCAAAGATGCCTCTGTCTCAGTCCACCACACTTTGGCTCTCACCGTTTTCCTTTTTTCTTGGCCTATGTCTGAAATTTGCACCTCTGGCGCCCCTAAAGATCATGTGTCCACCACCTTATGGACGGATTCAGGCTCGCCACCACGATTGGTACACTCTTTGCATTTTTTTCCAATCCCGAAATGCATCGATTAAGTGCTCTAATCGTCCAACGACACGTTCAAGACATTCCAATCTCTCATCAAGGTGGCCTAGGCGATCCTTCGTTCCTCCTATGCCATCAAGAGGGTTCCTTCCAATATTGAGTTTGCTTGCCTAGAGAAATTAATATATCAAAATAAATATTTTTTTTTATCTAAATTTAGATTTCTTTATGATTCTTGATTCTGCTCAGGGGGGCTTAAGATAATTGGAGGTCTATAAACCCGATAATTTATTTAATAACAAATAAATTTATTTTGATTTTATTTTAAAAAAATACTTATTTGAGATGTTTGTTTATCTTTTCACATCCTACTAAACTCATGAAAAAAGATATATTTTAAATTTGTGAATAAAACTCAACAAAGTAAAAATCTAACAAAAAAACAAATTGTAACAATATAAAAACTACAAAAGCTCTTCATATATATATATATATATATATATATTAAAGTAGGAGACTCACTCTCATCATTTGGCCCAAGGTTTACGGACCGGCCTAAGCTTGGTCCAAGACTGATCCAAACTCGATCCAAAGTCATTGTTTGACAGTTCAGTCAAAGCCCGACCCAAACAAATTTTTTTCAATTATAAAATGTGTAACAAAATTAGGCCTGTAATTATGCAGGGATTCACAATTCATTTTAAAATTATATTTTTAAATTTTTATTTACAATCATCATATAATCCTATCCAATATTTATCCGAAACAAATTTCGCTAATAATAGGGCCCGACAATTTTTCACGGTCTTCTTTTTTTTTAAAATTTTTATTTATTATCATCCTATAATACTATTCATATAATTAACTTAAAAATTTTAATTATTTTTAAACTATACTTGCAAATTTTAAGGCCTCAAAATTAATGTTTTATTTTTTAAAAAAATATATTTAAATTTTTTATTTACTATATCTTATCCACATAATTATAATTTTAAAATTTTTTAATTATTTTAAAAATTTTAAATTTATCTTATTTAATTTTTTGATTTATAATAATATTTTATTTATTTTATTATATAATTTATTATTTAATAAAAATAAT
>NC_052472.1:3336970-3409514 GCF_009730915.1 Dioscorea cayenensis subsp. rotundata | reverse complement strand
GTTCTTGCTATTACGATTGAGTTTGCTGCGTGGGCCGGGGATCAATTCTAATGGAAAGAAACTAGATATTTTTTTATTTTCCTTTATCTTTTCAAGAGATCTCCATTGCACATATATACTACGATGTGTAAAGAAAAAGATCTCCATGCCGCATACTACGGTGTAGAACTGGTTTATTTAGATATGATAGGTTGTTTTTGTTGGCTAAAGACAAAATAATTATTGATTTTGTTTAAATATGAATGGTGTAGAACTGGTGTTGTCTATTTAAAGACATGCTCAATTATTATTTTGTTTTTTTTCCCTCAAAACTCTTTGCAGTTTTTGGTTTTTGGCTTTTTATACCCTGCAACTCTGAAAAATTAAAATATATCCTATAATATCATCTAATCATCTATAACCTTTCGATTGCCCTTAAATTGAATTTAAATAAATGTGATTTTTTTTAGTAATTTTACGTTTTTTTTTTCTTTGCACCCATGTGAACACTTAATTTTGCATGGATATATGCATGGGTGGAGCTAGGGGTGGGAGATGGGGGCCATGATCCCCCTGGTTTTTGTTTTTTTAAATTATATATATATAAATAATTAATGCATATAATATAAAAAATAATATTTTTAGACAAACATATTTATAAAATTTTATTATTTAGCTTTTAGACATTTAATAAATTAGTTATAAAGTAATAATTTTTTTTTTGTAACACTTATTGTTCGACAACAAGATTTCCTAAAAATTAGTGTATATATAGTATTTAAAAAATATAGTTTTAGGAAAATATTTATAACAATCTAATATTTGCTTCATTCACTTTTTACTTACTCTCTAAAAAGATTTGTATTTCCCTTTAAAAAAAATTTCCCCCCACCTAAAAAATATTTCTAGCTCCACCCCTGGATATATGTGTTCTTATTAATTATAGTGGTAGAGCCACATTAGAGATTTTCTTCACAAAAAATTTTAAAAATTTCAATAGTGACTGAGTATATTATCAAGCAAGCAAGATATATGGCTCATCCTAATCATATATATTGATCTCCCCACTAAATAGTATATATATTATCAAATAGGAAAGATGGCTCCCTCCCATACACTAAGTCGGACTTAGAAAAAATGCCCTAGGCAAAATCATAATAAATGTTTTTAAATTATTTTTATTAAATAATAAATTATCACTATAAGAAAAACAGGAATTTGGCACGGTAAATTTGGCAAGGTTTTGGGTCTAAAAACCGTGACAAATTGATTTTGGCACAGTTTTTGGCACAGAATCTCAATCGTTCGTATAGCATGTGTGACAAATATAATTTATCACGGTATAGAAAAACCATGACAAATTTTGTCACGATTTTATAGACCGTAACAATATTTGTTAAGGTTTTTGGCACGGGATATATTTTGGCACGGTTGTTGGCACGGTGTTTATTATCACGGATTTTTGCACGGTTGAATTTGTCACGGTTTTTGGTACGGTCGTATTTGTCACGGTTTTTGGCACGGTCATATTTGTCGCGGTTTTTGGCATCGTTAGATTTGTCACGGTTTTTGGCATGGTTAGGTTTGTCACGGTTTTTGGTACGGTTTTGTGTGCCACGGATTTTGTCACGGTTTTTTGAACAGTTTTATTTGTCACGGTTTTTGGAACGGTGTGGTTTGGTACGGTTTTTGGCACGGTTTCACAAATGTTGTCACGGTTTTATAATTTACATAATTATTAACGTATTTTTGGCGGGAAATTTGGCACGAAATTTGGCATGATTTTATTTATTTCATGAAAAATTAAAATTTATTTTTCTAAATAATGGTAGATTCATTTGATATCACAACCTGCATTAATTTACCAAAATATGTTATGTAGCATTTGTAAAATAAACATAAATGTTATTACAATCATCCTAATCCCGGCCTACACCATCCAACAAAATACCACAAAATTGTAACCCTCTACATCATCCTAGTCCCGACCTACATCATCCTCAAAGTCATCAAGAGAATTATCTGTAGACGGGGAAACCCGAACTCTTTTCAACATTGGAGAGTGTTCGTCGGCATGTGTTTGAGACTCTCCTGTTGGTGCTCGAGGAGCATGTGGTGTACGAGCAGTAGTAGGCATGCTAGAGAGGTCAATACCTTGTACCCGAAGTGGAGCAAGCAATGATGATTCAATAACTCACGTCGAGCCAACTCAGCATCAGCCTCAGCACGAGATCTAGCAAACTCCTCCTGTAACTCTTTAACTTTGTTGCGGAGTTGTTCAGTTGATTCGGAATACCCCGAGCGTGGCTTGTAATTGGATGAGGACATTTGCCTAATAATGTTACCTTTTCCTACAACTCCGTTACGACTTCCAATAGCTATCTCATCCCATAATTCATCTTGATTGATAGAATCCTCATCTACGCCTTGACTGCATTTGTCTACAATAGCTTTCTCAAATTGTTCCTGCATTTCAAGTAAGCTTCCTTTCAAAATGATTATATAAATATTATTCAAAATCAAACAAAATTTAAACTCAAAATATTCACATTAATATTTACGAATAATATATTAAAATTCCTAATTTATTCAAACAATCTTCTTATTTTCCATCATACAAACTGGACAAATAGTTGATATGTATAATAAAAATGCAAATCTGTGGTTACATATCTATTATGTGAATGTAATATGATAAGTTTTAAATATAAAAGCAAGGAAAACTCCTATCCTTAATCCTATCATAAAATAAGTAAAAGTTAGGCCTATAACAACATGCAACTCTTATCAATACATCCTGTTTAGTAGTTTTTCTTAAAAAGTGAATTGTTACATGTGAAACAATTCAAATAAAATCATTTAAACCAATCAAACATAGCTTTTGTTTCAACAGAAAAACACTAAATTGTAAATTGACAAATATAAAGCCCAAAAGAAGAGCTTGTACGGTTAGAAAGGATTAGCACTAATGGTTCAAGTCTTTTTTTATTGCGATGAGATCAACTTTCAAACAATCACCAATCTCACTTTTTCGGGCATACATCCAATAGTTGAACTCATAGCTTTGGAACATGAAGGCTCATACAAACCCTAAGAACTAAAGAAGGTAAATCTCAAATATAAAGATATTGCAAAAAAATCTCTAAACAGTCTTCATACTTGAAGTCACATAAAATTTGAGTTATATCCTGGTGGCTAATATTCATAGGACCTTAAATATAACAATAAAATACAAATCAAATATTATCTCAACATGTGAAAGAAAATAAGATCCTTCCCCATCACATTCCTAACTAAATTCTTTGATAAAAAACATAAATCAATATAGATATGTATATCTACATCCATATAAGATTTAAGACAAGTCAAATATTTTGTTCTTAACAGCAAAAGCACACTATTGTTTTACTTGTAAATTTCCTTAAGTGGTATAGCATGTTAACAATCATTGGCTTAATTGATTTTTTGAA
The DNA here is from genome assembly GCF_009730915.1 of Dioscorea cayenensis subsp. rotundata. Taxonomy (NCBI): domain Eukaryota; kingdom Viridiplantae; phylum Streptophyta; class Magnoliopsida; order Dioscoreales; family Dioscoreaceae; genus Dioscorea; species Dioscorea cayenensis. Next base: position 3,406,065 of record NC_052472.1, on the reverse strand, counting down.
AATGTATCTCAATGAACCATGCCACATTAAAATGTAATTTCTAAAATTTTCATCTTTTAGCTCCAATATTGTTTTTTTTTGAAAAAATATATTATACGTACAACAATTTCTGTGGCATGCCCAGCCTCAAGTGTGCCATCTTTCCTTCCATGAGTCCGGATAAAACATTCTTTAGGTGTCGACTCCCTACCCAATTCATCAGACTAAAAAACAACATAGTAAATAAATATTAAATAGTCAAATGCAACAATTATAATGGTATTTAAATGGATAAGGGACATTATTAGTCTAAGGCAGTGCACAGCAGTACTGACAGATCCACCACGATAAATAACGGTGGAGGAGCTTCCAATTTCTGCCCTATTTTGTTTGTTCTTTTCACTTATTCTCTTAAACTCCTCTGACTCTCAATACCTCTGCAAACCCTCCCAAACTACAGGAGCCATCCATGGAAATGGAGCCTTATACAATTTATGTGCAAGATATAAATTTTTTTTCAGCCATTCACTAGCTTCGTGGCTGAAATGTCGTAACACTGACGACTCATGCTATGGCTCCCATGTATAAATGCCCTTAAAAATATTAACAAAGGTAATGTTTTATTATAATTAATATGTATACTTAAAAGATATTTGACCACTTAATTAATTAAATAATACTTACCTTAAAAGCAGTGAATATCCTTTGCCTCACATCTTTGGGCACTTTTCCCCATCCAGTCCATGCCTCTTTATAGTGACCTTTCACCAATTCATGTATTGTTCTCTTAACTTCATAATCTCCAAATAAAAGAGTGATATAAAACAAATTTACTAAAAACATAGAAATCCTTTATTAGACAAATTATATACAAAATTATAAAATTGTTATAACATGAAATGCAACTCACACAATTAAACTGTCCGGGGTGATCAACCAGGGGGTCCAGTGCTCTCAGACTCATTGGATGGCACTTCCATTGCCGGGGAGTAGTCCTCAGATGCATGGACAGAAGTCTCTCCATGTGGAATTGGGGAAGATTGCGCTACTGGTATAGCTGGTGAAGGTTGCGTTATTGCTGATGAGGGAGTCATTGTTGTTGTTGGTTGAATGCTTAGATGTATACAAGGAGGCATTCCCAAATCCATCACAATATTTGGTATTGATGCAGAGTTGTCACAGGATCTTTGACGAATATTCGGGGTGGATCGACCCTGGCCTGATGTGGAACGGCTATCGTGGCCCGATTTCGATCGACCACCAGATCGACGTCCAAACTAGCTCCGTCCTAAGAGATAAGCATAAACAAAAATATAAATGTACATCAGCTGCCAAATCTTACTTGTTAATGTCTAATTAAAAGAAAACTGTTTCACAGAAGTTTAACAGAAGAATCAAAGAAGCACCTTTATTCCAATATAAAATGATGTAAATATGCCACAGAGAACATGTAAACCTGTGTTAGCATGAAATAATTAGAAACAAGTACAAGTAGTAAGCAATTATGTTAATACAGAATAAACCTTACCATCCTTTTGTAGCAATCACGATATTAACCAATTTATGCCGTTTGGTCCAATGACATAACCAGCGAGGTTTGCAACCTGTGGAACCACAAGCATATTTACCAATCTCAATCTCTGAGGTTGATTTCGCTAAGTAGCAAACTGAAAGATGCTATGCTGCTATTTCAAAATAAAGTAGCATCCTTGTGGGAGGATATATCCATATTTTACATTTGATGCCCATTGCTAGGAATCTATATTTAATGCTCATTATGGAATCTATATCCATATAAAGTACCATCCTTGTTTCATAACATATTTCCTAGATGAAGTTAAATTTATTTTTACTAACTTGTAAGTTGTAATAAATGAACCATCTTCATGGTATCGGTTGGGCAAGTTTCACCCTTGTCATATTCAATCACAAAATTTTGTTATCCTAAAATCTATAGGCAATCAACATTTCTCATCTTATCTAGTGCTTTTTTTTTATCGGGTATGTGTGTGCATGTATTGCTAGCTTAGTTGTTGGAAGATTTTTATATTGTTTAGGTGTTATCTCTTTTTCTTAAGGAGTGCATTTGCATTGCTTATCACAAGTTCACAAATTCTATTTGGACCTTATGCTTTATTCTAGCAAGATGAATATTTAATAACTATCACAACATTCTCTTTGTCACTATTCTAGCAGTTCTTAATGTTTATACCAAAAGTTATTGGTTTTATGTCTGACATTTTTTCTAAAAAGTTTATATGTAACTTATTTAATTTTTTTGGGTTTTGAAATTTCAAATTCTCCATGACTTGTGACTTTGTGATAATGCTTGGCCAAGTTTCATGCTTGTCAAATTCAATCACAAAATTTGTTTACTATATATGATTCAAAATTCTTCTGTTATATGTGTGTTTTTGGGTGGCTTAGTTGTTGAATTTTTTTTAATTAATAGTCATAATTTCAAGGAATGAATTTTCTTGGCTTCTTGAGAGCATCATCTATAGTAGGATACTATCAAACCACTAATCCAGTTCTAATTATTGCCTCTGTAAATAAGTTCTATGTCCTATGCTTTATATTTAACACATGGCTAGAGATCTGTTATTAGTATATTCAGGAAACATGAAAAGAGAGCACATTATAAATTATTAATAGTTGAAAACAAGAGTTCATTACAGTTAAACATTACTAAACCTACTGAAATATATAATTCTATTTAGTATTTATAAAAAAAAACTATAAGATAAAAGTCTCAGGTTTCCATACCCAGTAATCTATCATGCTACACCTTGACCGTATGCCATCTCTCTTGTCCTGCTTTTCTCTGAACAAGGGATTTGTGAATGGCTTAACCTTCTAGTTGTGGTTCAACAGAAGTAAAATGCTCTCACCGGTACAAGCTTCAGGAGTTTTGCATGGGAAGCAGAAACATATAATGCTTGGAACTTGATGAACCTATTCAACAGATTTCTCCAGAATGATCTTATGAGCATCCTTTACTTAAGTGACTTTCCTACAATAGATTTATCAACTCTTTCAAATAACTCAAATCAAATGAAACACTGAATTAAACAAAAAAGAAAATACCTCAAATTTAGGGTTCCAAAACGACAAAGACGAGATGAAATGATTGGGAGAAGGAGAAGTAATCAAAGGTGAAAAGCTGAAGCTGAAAGACGAAGAAGAGATCAGAAAAAAGGATAAGATCGATGATGATGAAGAAGAAGAAGAAGAAGAAGAAGAAGAAGAAGCCGAGTGATAGAAAGAGAAGAATGAGAAAGAAGAAAAAAAGTAAACTAGATGTACTAGTGTTATTCGGGGGTGCCTGTGGTTCCCAAAAAAACAATAGTACAACAATTACTATATATATATATGCATATATGTTATTACAGGCAAAAAATGAACAAATATGCATATATATTATGTCAAGGAAAAAAAATGAAGACAATAGTACAACAATTATATTATAGTATATACAATATATGCTACACACATATATGTATATTATGTTAAGGATTTTATTAAGCCAAATATTTCACTAAAATTAAAATATATTATAACAATAATAAATATTTCACCGTAATTAATATAATATAAAGATATATATATATATATATATATATATATATCAATAATTTCGAATTTTTATTAATATATATATTTGTTATTTATATTTATTTGCTATTGAGTTAATCACAATATTTGTGCATGTACACTACAAATATAATTTTTTATTAAGAAATAAAAATTGTAGCAATGAATTTGACAAAGTATATCCAAAACCGTGCCAATAACCGTGACAAATATTTTTATTTGTCACCGTTTTTGGCACGGATTCAGGTAGACCGTGCCAAATTCCGTGCCAACTAAATTTTTTTTTTCTAATTATTGTTTGGCATATAGATAAAAATTGGGATTTTATACCTTTCAATCCATGTTAATTTTATATTTTATTATTTATATTTAGTTGCATTGAATTGAGTTAATCACAATATTTGTGCATGTACACAACAAATATAATTTTTTATTAAAAATAAAAGTTGTAGCAATGAATTTGACAAAGTATATCAAAAATCGTGCCAACAATTGTGACAAATATTCTTATTTGTCATGGTTTTTGGCACTGATTCGGGCAGACCGTGCCAAATTCCGTACCAACTAAAATTTTTTTTTCTAATTATTGTTTGACATATAAATAAAAATTGGGATTTTATACCTTTCAATCCATGTTAATTTTATATTTTTATTATTTATATTTAGTTGTATTGAATTGAGTTAATCACAATATTTGTGCATGTACACTACAAATATAATTTTTTATTAAAAAATAAAAATTGTAGCAATGAATTTGACAAAGTATATCCAAAACCGTGCCAATAATCGTGACAAATATTCTTATTTGTCACGGTTTTTGGCACGGATTGCTCAGACTGTGCCAAATTCCGTCCCAACTAAATTTTTAATTATTGTTTTGACATATAGATAAAAAAATGGTATTTTTATACCTTTTCAATCCATGTTAATTTTTATAATTTACTATTTATATTTAGTTGCATTGAGTTAATCACAATATTTGTGCATGTACACAACAAAAAAATAATTTTTTTATTAAAAAAACAAAAAAATTATAACAATAAATTTGAAAAAGCATATCCAAAACCGTGCCAAATATTCTTATTTGTCACGGTTTTTGCAGCTAGATTAGGCAGATCGTGCCAAATTACATAGCAACTAAAATTTTTCTAATTATTGTTTGACATATAGATGAAAATTGGGATTTTATACCTTTCAATCCATGTTAATTTTTATATTTTTATTATTTATATTTAGTCAATATTGAGTTAATCACAATATTTGTGCATGTAGAGCGACAAAATATAATTTCTTATGAAAAAAATTAAAAATGTCAAAATGAATTTGACAACCTATATCCAAACCCATCCCAATAACTGTGACAAATAAAATTATTTATCACGGTTTTACGTCCATGACATCGTGTATGCCGTGCCAAATCTCGTGCAAAATATTTTTTCTTTTGGCAGCGCAGTTTTGAGAAAACCGCGCCAAATTCCGTGCCAAAGGAATAAGTTTCTAATTATTTTATAAAAAATTGATTATAATTGGAATTATATCATCAATAATTTGAGATTCTTTGCATGGTGGATGGTTGTAATATAAAAAAAGGCGAGTGGTGTAAAAATAGTTATTAGTTTTTAATGTTTTACTTGATAAAATATTCACTAGTTTGTTTGGATTATGTTCACTTTAACTACATTGAGATGTTTCATATGCATCCATGCTAATCTTATATTTTAATGTTTATATTTATTTGCTATTGAGTTAATCACAATATTTGTGCATGTACGCCATTTACTATAATTTTTTATTAAAAAATAAAAATTTTAGCAATGAATTTGACAAACTATATCCAAAACCGTGCCAATAACTGCGACAAATACTCTTATTTGTCACGGTTTTTGGCACGGACTCGGGCAGACCGTGCCAAATTCCGTGCCAACTAAATTTTTTTTTTCTAATTATTGTTTGACATAGATGAAAATTGAGATTTTATACCTTTCAATCCATGTTAATTTTATATTTTATTATTTATATTTATTTAGTATTGAGTTAATCACAATATGTGTGCATGTACACCATCTACTATAATTTTTTATTAAAAAAATGAAAATTGTAGCAATGAATTTGTCAAAGTATATCCAAAACCGTGCCAATAACCGTGACAAATATTCTTATTTGTCTCGGTTTTTGGCATGGATTAGGGCAGACAGTGCGAAATTCCGTGCCAACTAAATTTTTTTCTTATTATTGTTTGACATATAGATGAAAATTGGGATTTTATACCTTTCGATCCATGTTAATTTTATATTTTATTAATTATATTTAGTTAATATTGAGTTAATCACAATATTTGTGCATGTACACCACAAATATAATTAATTTATTAAAAAAATAAAAATTGTGACAATGAATTTGTCAAAGTATATCTAAAACCGTGTCAATAACCGTGACAAATATTCTTATTTGTCACGGTTTTTGACACAGATTCGGGCAAACCGTGCTAAATTCCGTGCCAACTAAATTTTTTTTTCCTAATTATTATTGTTTGACATATAGATGAAAATTGGGATTTTATACCTTTCAATCCATGTTAATTTTATATTTTATTATTTATATTTATTTAGTATTGAGTTAATCACAATATTTGTGCATGTACACCATCTACTATAATTTTTTATTAAAAAAATAAAAATTGTAGCAATGAATTTGTCAAAGTATATCCAAAACTGTGCCATTAACCGTGACAAATATTCTTATTTGTCTCGGTTTTTGGCACGGATTAAGGCAGACCGTGCCAACTAAATTTTTTTCTAATTATTGTTTGAAATTTAGATGAAAATTGGGATTTTATACCTTTCAATTCATTTTAATTTTATATTTTATTATTTATATTTAGTTAGTATTGAGTTAATCACAATATTTGTGCATGTACACCACAAATATAATTTTTTTATTAAAAAAAATAAAAATTATAACAATGAGTTTGTCAAAGTATATCCAAAACCGTGGCAATAACCGTAACAAATATTCTTATTTGTCACAGTTTTTTTAGCTCGATTCGGCAAAACAGATGCTTGAATTCCATGCCAAATAAAAAAATTATAATTATTTTTTTAAAAAATTTATGAAGTTTTAATAAAAATAGAATCATATTATCAATCATTTGGGATATCAGTACGATGGAGGATAGGGATGTCAACGGGAGGGGATTCCCTAGGGGACACATTCCCGGGCCACGATTTTTGCACTCCCATCCCCGACCCCACGACCGAACCCGAATACCGAGAATATTTTTTCCCCATACCTGTCCCCGCAGGGATTTTTCGGTTTCGGGGATTCTCCAGGCCCCAATTAATAAATTAAAATATCACATTTTTATATTTTTAATAACTAAGGTCACGGAGTTGCGATCCTTCCTCGGATTAGCTAACTACTATCGAAAGTTCATAGCGGGGTATTCCAAGATTGCGGCGCCCCTAACGGATCTCCTGAAGAAGGAGAGGCCATGGAACTGGCAAGACGAACAAGCTAGGGCCTTCGAGAAGTTAAAGACGGTGATTTCTACGGAGCCAGTGTTGAGGCTCCCTAACTTCTTCCTACCCTTCGAAGTGCATACGGATGCATTTGACAAGGTGGTAGGTGGTGTGCTGGTGCAGGATGGGCACCCGGTAGCCTTTGAGAGCTGGAAGCTGAAGGACGCCGAACTGAAGTACTCCGAACATGAGAAGGAAATGTTGGCAGTTGTACATTGCCTTCAGGTATGGCGCGTTTATCTTTTAGGGACTCAGTTTGTGATCAAAACAGATAATGTTGCCAACACCTACTTCGCCACTCAAAAGAAGCTATCAGCAAAGCAGGCTAGATGGCAAGAGTTCCTACAGGAATACCACTTTGAGTGGAAGCACAAGCCCGGTCGACGTAACCTGGTTGCAGATGCTCTTAGCATGAAGCAGGTGGTGGAATATGTGACCACGCTAACTCAAGTGGAGTCCGATCTGACGGAGCAGATCAGACAGGTGGCGAAGACCGACGCCCAGTATATGAAGCTGATACAGGGCGTCAAGGATGGAGTGATCCAACGGTATTGGGTGGAGGACAATTTACTCCACACCAAGGGAGGGCGTTTGTTCGTGCCAAGGGGTGGTCAGCCCCGTTTCAAATTGATGAAAGAGCATCATGACACTCGATGGGCAGGACATCCGGGTAGAGATCGGATGAAGGCTCTCATGTCTAGGCATTACTATTGGCCAGATATGGAGAGTGACATTGAGGCATATGTCAGATCATGCTATGTGTGCCAGCAAGTTAAACCAGAAAAGAAGCGGGAAGCGGGGTTGCTTCAACCCTTACCCATCCCGGATCGGCCATGGTTGTCGATTTCGATGGACTTTATATCCAGATTTCCAAAGGTCGACAACATGTCCGCAGTCATGGTTGTTGTCGATAGGTACACCAAGTATGCTATCTTTATCCCAGTGTCGGCGGTATGCCCGGCCGAGCAAGCGGCGGCCCTCTTCCTCAAAAATGTGGTGAAGCATTTTGGGGTACCTCAAGACATTGTGAGCGACCGAGATGCCCGGTTCACAGGATGGTTTTGGACAGCGTTGTTTGGACTCCTAGGTACGGAGCTAAAGTTCTCAACAGCTAATCATCCACAAACCGACGGGCAAACGGAGCGTATTAATGCCTTATTGGAAGAATACCTCCGTCATTATATCTCGGCCTCGCAAAGGAACTGGTTGGAGTTACTAGATGTGGCCCAACTATCTTACAACCTTCATCAATCAGCGTCAACAGGCCAAAGTCCTTTTGAGTTGGCTTATGGTTACCAACCTCTATCTCCACCAGAAGTCGCCAAACGGAGTGCCGGCAGCGGATGCCCGGCGGCACACAATTGGGAGTTAGAGCGACAGGAGATGATGGAGAAGGCGAGAAATAGCCTCGCCAAGGCTGTTCGACGGATTAAGAAGTATGCTGATCAAGGGCGGCGTCCCTTGGAATTCCATGTTGGCGATCGTGTGTGGCTTAAGTTAACCCCACAAGTATGGAAGAAGCTACATCGGAAGGATGTCCACAAGGGATTGATCCCAAAATATGACGGTCCCTTTGAGGTCGTTCAACGGGTAGGGCAGGTAGCCTATCGGCTACATCTTCCCGAAAGGTTGAAACTACATCTAACCTTTCATGTCAGCTACTTGAAGCCCTGTCAGGAGGACACCCAACACCCGGAAAAAGTCCAGGAAAAACGGGCACCACCGACAGTATGAGTAGAGTTTACTCGAGTTGCTGAGAAGATCTTAGGCAAGAAGGTGGAGGGGCAAAGCAAGAAGAACCGGCGGACTTATTACTTAGTCCAATGGAAGGGTCTCCCAGAGTCGGAGGCAAGTTGGGAGAAGGATACGACCTTATGGCAATTTGAGGACTTGGTCGAGAGGTTTCTCAGTCTCCCTCCGATGAGGACGTCGGATTCTCCCAGTGGGGGAGGTTTGTTATAGGACTTTTGACATCACGCCCTTGGCGCGGATGTGACAAGGCCAAATAGCCCTAGGAGGGGTTATCTTATCCCCTTAGACCGATTTTCAGATTTCACTCTAAGCGGTCAAATTTACTAGGACATGATCGGATCATCTAATCCGAGAGCGGAGTAGCGACCCGCTCAATTGAAGCCAAAACATCAAGCCTTCGTATCTCGTACGAGTAAACGCATACGGGCAGAGACAGTCTCTCGGTAGGCCGGTTATGGTACCAAGACATCCTCGGGCAGATAAATAGTGATTATCTGGCACTGTTGACAGGTGGGAGACACACTATAGCTAATGGGGAGCATGGATGGATGTCGGGACTCGGCAAATAGGAACGTTGTTTGTTTGTTTGCCTTTGGAGAAGAATTCGGTCCGGCATTTAGCTCTTGGAACGAGAACGTCTCGAACGCCGATCGTCTCGTTGCTCTTGGATGAGATTCCAAGAATTTGGTTATATAAACTCTCCCACCCTTCTCCATTTCATTCATTCAATCTTCATTCTCTTATTTCCACTCTCATTCTCGGAGAAGAAGAGAGGAGAGGAGCTCTCACTTAGAGAAGTGAGGAGGAAAGGAGAAGACTTATAATCTTGGCTTTGGTTGTAATAGCTTCCATTCATCAATAAAGAGTTCTACTCTTTTCTCTCTTAACTTTGTGTCTTGCTTTACTTTGTGCGTGTCCTTAGGCTGGTGAGAGTTTCTTCACCGATTCGGAGTAGGCTAACTTGTAAGGAGCACAAGTGCCGCGCGGTTGAGTGTTTTGGTTGCCACACCAAAGACCCCCATGACAGTTCCCTTGAAAAATTTTTTTCTTATTTTGTAGACATTACTCATTTCATTCAACAAAGGACCATTATGGGTTTGTTAATATACCCATCAAAATTTTATATTATATTTTATAAACTTTAAATTATTTAAATTATAGATAACCAATAAAATTTTTTTATATACGCTTTAATTATTTCTAAAAATTATTAAAAATCATGAATTTTTTAGTAAATTCATATTGAAAACATCAGATCTCCTAAGAAAAATCCAATAATCCGATAGTGTGGTGGAGGATCCGATTAGTACAATAGTCGTTGGTGTTTGACCCGCCGACGTTGAACACGATTGGGAGGTTCTCCGAGTAAGCTCCAACGACGACGTTGATCACGCTGAGACCTCTGATGGTGAAGGTAACGGCACATACACAAATGCCACGGCATCGGGCGTAGCCGACGTTGAGATGGTCCAGTAGTGTTCGGTTAAAACCTCTGGCTGACGCAGATTTGAAAGAGCCGGCGAGTGAGATGGTGTGGCTTGAAGGGATTGATGAGAAGGGATTCCCAAAAGATGGCGGCTGAGTGTTTGAGAAGTTTGGAAATTTTTCTAAGATGGCTTAGGTTGGATGATGTTAAGGGTAATTGGGTAATTTTGTTAAGTTGAGTTAAGTGAGAACTATGGTTAATTCCATAACTCTAATGGTGGCTAACTGATAACTATCGACGGGGATATATAAGTAAAAATATTAGTTTTATGGGAGTATGCAAGCAAATATTATTTTTATAGGAGTATTTAAGCAATTTTATGGTTTTGCATAGGTATGCAAAGCAATTTTTCCCAAATAAATACATATAAACTCATAAGTATATAAATAAATATACACTCATACATGTCCATATATAATAAATGAATTATTAATAGTTATATATTTGAATTTTATTAATTAATGTTTATAATTTTTATATAATCCGCAATAAAAAAAGTAAAAGTAAAAAAAGTTGTTAATATGAGTGGAGGTATAATTTTTAATCTTCTTTTTACTTTACCCTTTAAAGAATTTAATACCTTATGTCTTTTTCCATTTCTGGATAAATCAATATACATCTCGAGCAATCTGGTTGGAAAATCATTCTTATAAAAATTGTTACCTAGAAAGTCAAAAACAAAAAAACAAAAAAACAAAAAAACCCCAAAAAATTTACCTAAGTTTCTCTCTCTGTTGTTTAACTCATTGCTTGTCACAGAATGAAATTGTTTTTTTCGCTAAGTTATTCAAATCACTGAAATTCAACAGAAACACAGACTAAGGTTCTAAGAAAGTTCAACAAAAATCATTGTTACCAAGTCTCTAAAAATGCTGATCTAATTGATGATCAAACACTGAACTTAGTTAGACACCATCTCATCAAGTACCATGCCTGAAAATTATATAATAATATATACTCTCAATATAATCAAGGCAAAAACCATCATCTCAATAACATGATGACTAGATAAGGGACTAATGCACAAGCGAAAAGAGCAACTCATCCTCATGGAAAAGCTGAAAGCTTTCATTGAAAACGTCGTCGATCCATTTCATTAGCTTGTTTTGCTCGGTAGCGCAGAAATTATCAGTTGTATGTTGTCCAGGTGGATGGAAACCGTGGCGAGGTTAATGGAGGCATGTCCCGGACGTTGACATCCAATGGGAGCAGTCGGAACTCTATATCGAGTTCCCTTAAGACTTTGATCATTTCTTGAAACACCATCTCTCTTCTCGCCCATCTCAATCCCATGTCCTGATAATTAATACGATGTCGCAACCATATTGATATTCTCAGCCTATTCATGTCATCCACATCTCTGAGCATTACAGTTGGAGTTGGATACCAATGTTCCTTCTTGCTCTCAATAAAACTGTGAACATCAAAGTGGATAAATGGTACTCGTTAGTTTAACCATCCGCTCAGATATATATATATATATATATATATAGTCATTTTCACATGCCGAAAGTAAGAGTTAAGGTAAAAATTAAGAGAGAGATGATAAAGAGTAAAGAGTAACTTCAGAAAAGAGAGGATAAGAAATAAAGTAACATGTTCAACATGTGTCTGGTGCTTGAATCAAATGCTGTTAAAATAAGAAATCAATAATAACCAAACTAGATGAAGCAGGAAGCATATGTACAAGTTTGCAGAGCAACAATCAATCACGCATTGGCCAATATACCTTCAGTGAGAGGGAAAAAAGAATCTGACTACTGGCAAGTAGAATTTATGACTTGTCAACATGATCATGAAATAATAAATCATTATCAGTCTAAATCCTGTGTGTGAATTTCTTAATAACAGAGTTGGAGCTTCAAGCAACAACAACAACAGTGACTGCTGGAAAGCATAAAATAACTATCTTCTGTTTAAACCATGACTTTAAATGATGCAATCTTTGTTAAAAAAAGTTGAGAAATTTTGTTTTTGAACTCATGATGAATCACTCTACTTACAAAGGACATCACAAAACCCATCAAATGTAATTGACTACAATCTAGTCAAGCACCAAACATACTTTGTCAACACACATGAGCCAGTATAAACCATTACTGAATAAGACATGATTCTAAATAATGCAAAAATCTGTCTCAAAATTAAATATGCCATGGGCTAAAATACACGTAGCTATACCATGCAAAAATCTGTCTCAAAAATAAATATGCCATGTGCTAAAATACACGTAGCTATACCATGCAAAACCTGTCACTTAAGTACATCCTAGTGATAGTAAATTTAATTCAAGGGCAAAAACTACATGGCACTATGCCAGGTGGTTTGAAGAAATATTCTGTCCCAACAAAAAAAAATGCCTTACTTTGGAGCAAAAATTCAGCTTTGCCATGGATAACACTCTCATGAAGATTGGATGTCAACTTTATCTTCATATTCAAAGTTATGATTTGGAAAAACTTCTTTTACTGAAAGTCTATACACACAAACATTGGGACTGTGTCCATACACATGGACAATTCTAATTGGGGTTTTGTTTGATTATTCTTGAAACACCAAACTTAATAGGGCCCTTATGTCAAGTGCATAACTTGTGTTTGTAAATTAGATAAAATCTACATCTCTAATTTGCATATGTAATGTATTAATTCAAGTAATTCAACACCTAAGTAGCAAAAAAATTCTGGAAAGAGAAATCTCTATATTGTCTATTTGATTGCTCCATTAAAACTCTGACATGAATTTTCTACTCTCAAGTTTTTACGACCAAACATAAATATGAATAGTTAGAGAAGTGAACAGCCATTATACTTGTAGCTTTCCCACAGAATTGATTCATTTAAAATCCATGACACAGATTCTGATATCCAAGTGCCTGAGCATCATCCCCTAGTAGTTGTTTGTGACACAATTAGTAATCATAAAAAGTTCAACTTCCACCAAACTAATTGTGCCTCACGCACTTTGATGAAAAGCTTTAATTTCCAACTAGTTCTGTAAAATTTACGTTATCTAACACCACCTCTAAGCAAAAGAAAATAAAGAGATAAATGAGGCTTTGAAAGTATGAATAGTAAGTATTAACACATACCTTCACTATTGATCTGTTTATAACTTTATATTAGAAAAATGACATGACTCTAACAAACAAATACTAAAGACAAAGTAAGCAGCATGCATGCTGATTTGTCGGATATGTCTTATTGAGATTGGTAAAACTAAACAATGCAATACTAGATATTATGTTGCAACTTGATGCAGTTACTATCACTAGAAATTGATAATAATTAGACCTCAATGGAAAATGCATCAAGATGCACTTTTCAGTGTGTAAATGAATTTATTCTTTAAGCTATAGTTTATCTTCCAATACACATAGGAAATATAGCAGTCATATTACACCATACCATACTAGTTAAACTTAAATTTAGAATCAGAAACAGTTCTTATATACCTCTTTATCCGATCTTTCATGATGGCAAGCTTCTGTACCGGAGTGGCAACATGCACACAGAAGTCAATCGAATCTCCCATATCTGGGCTTCGATAAATGTTGCCGATAAGTTTGGTAGACAGTAAACTGTTTGGGTATATGATTTTCATGTTGTCGTACCTCAGAAATACTGTTGTCAATATATTCATCTCCTCAACTACCATCTGAAAAGGAAACATTCAGATTCACTAACTCTCTCAAGAAAAGATAGTAATGAAAAACCATAATAACATGTTTGGCTATGTTCCATACCTGAACCCCCTCTATTTCACAACGATCACCAACATCAAAGGGGTGCATCACAAACAAGAAAATTATAGCTTCAAAGGTGGTCTTCAAAGTGTTGCCAAACATAAAAACAGCCAGAAGCATCTGAGAACTTATAAGCACAAAAAAGTGGGTAGTTGCGATCCCCAAAATAAGAAGCCAAAGGCCAAATACAATTATGCCTACAACCACATTTGCCATCTGATGAAGCTTATCAACTGCTGTTTTTGTGTCGTTTAGAGTTAAGGAAAGGGCTCGGCGTTCTCTGAATGCATTAACCTGCAATATCCATGCATGATGCTCTCAATTGCTTGCAGACAAACATCACTGAATTGCATATAAGATATCCTCTCAAAAGGAGTAGAGAATTGGCAAAATAGAAGTGACCATCTTACCACCCAGTTCTTTAGAGACCTTTTTGTTACTCGCTTGATTTCTTGTGCTCCTTCAAACAGGCTCATAGTCTTCACAGCTTCATCATCACGCATGAAACGCATCAGATCCTCCAAATAAATGTGCCTGCAAGTTCTCAAGTTGTGCATGAAAAATGAGCTTCAGATAAGAATTGAAAAAATTGCAATAATTCGTGAAGTAATTTAAACAAAAGATGAGACTTCAAAGTAAAATAAATATGATAAAAAATAACAGAGCACGGGCCAAAGAGCCTGTTTTTTTCTGAAAAGGGCTTCTACCTAAATTTGGGAAAAAGATAAGAGGAAAAACACTGAATTTTTCATATTTTAGTTGGGAGATCTCATTACTTTTCTTGATCAAATCCAATCTGGCCTATTAAATAGTTGAAATTTGGAGCAGATTTACAATTTTCCAAATATATCAAATGAAAAGAAAATTTGGGAACCACATTAAGATTTCATAAACTGAATACCACTGTCTAAAGTAGTAAGAGGTCAAATGCGGCCTAACATTAAGGAGATGAAGTTTAAAACTTGCAGGGAATTAACCTACATTTTACTTCAACTAGTCATTTTTTATCTATTCAGAGAGCGTTTACTGCTCAAATTTAAATTTAAGGATGCATAATGATGCGCCAAGCATAACCAACTGAAGCTGATCATTGCTTGCTGCCAAATACACAGGTTTTCTTAATTTTTTTTAAAAAAAAGCATATTTCATTACCAAAACATTCAATATAAAGCAACAGTTTGATCAACCATCAACTTCGACCACTAAGATATTATTCAATCTGTTTTTTGACTCTTCGAAATGAATTGTAAATAGAAACGAAAAACAAATTAAAAAAGAAGCTAACCAAGCAGTTGATTGTTTGCAATTTTTCTTATAATTTAATGCTTCGAACATAGCTGATATTTTAATACCAAATGAAAAGGACTGCATTCAAATTCATGAAACAAGGTGCTAAAGCACCTCCAATTGCAAACTAGCTATTAAATATCAAAGGCTGATATTTTTAAGTATTCCTGTCAAAGGATTCTTCAATTGGAGTACCATTTTAAAACCAATTCCTTCAACACCAATTAGAGGAAATTAAGACAATTGTGAATCATGACGATATAATCATCTATAATTAGATACTAATCTTCAAGCATTTGAACAATTTAGAATCACAAACCTGAGTCTTGAGCTGAGGTTACATATGGCACTCACGCATAACAGCAAACTGGCATCTCAACCTTATTCTATTTCAAGTCATATTGGCTTTAGGAGTGCAGTGGTTCAATTAAGAGAACAACAAAAGTTTTAAATACACACTATACAAGATAAGGGACACCCAGGTTCACCTGGCAGTCAGACATCATCAACATTGAGTCCAACCTAGATCAAAATAAGTTATATTGGCTTCAGGAGCGCAGTAGGTTCAATTAAAAGAACATTAAGGTCTTACATAACAAACTATACAAGATAAAGCACGCTTCTTGTTTATCCGGCAGTCAGATATCATCAACATCGAGTCCGACCTAGCTCAAATTGGATAATGTACAGTGTATCAACTTGCATATCAAATGATATAATAAGCCCTCTTGTCAGTGGCATAACACAATATAGGCAGACTAATATCACTAGCTACTTGCACAAATGGCTATTTAACCTAGATATGCTCTGTCCTCTTCAGGCAATCATTTTATGAACGAAAACATGATTTCTGAGAAGAAGAGGGGGACACAGAAAAAAAAAAACTAAAGCAAGGTCAGTGAGAGGCCTTAGTTTGGTGGGCAGATCAAAACATCCAAAAACCACGAAACCTATTCATCCTTGGCTTGGTTATAAACACACTTGTTATCTATTGAGAAAATAACAAAATAATCGGTCAATGAAATGTGCAACTGAAGAAATTATTGGGTTCTATCATATGGTTTTGGAAACTGGGAAACATATTCCACCCAAAATATTAAGAAATTGACTAAGCAATGAGTTTATAAGAAACAAAAATGTCCAAACAGAAGCTGCAAGAAGAAATTGCCGTGAAAATAAGATAGGTCCAATATATTTCTAAAAAATTGAAAAAGGAAGATCGATATTCCTCTAAAGTAAATTTCAAAGAGTTTCCTAACCATAAGTCCAATACTTAGACATTTCACATCAACAGCCCAAGTCTTTGTATCCACAAATAAAAATAAGATTGGTGTCTCTTATTAGGTAGCTTAACTATCAAATCAACCAAAGCCTCATTAGAAGCATAACAATTATTTTCAAGCTTTTACAATCATAATTTTGTCCCAAGTGCAGTGTCAAATAGACCCACAGATAGTAACATCATGGGAAACGTAAACATCAGGTCTGAGTTTTAAGCACACAAACAGGGTAATGCATTAGACAGGTCAAAATAGAGTAGAAACATGACATATTCCTCTTTAGATATTTCCATAAGCAACTAAATTCACATCATCAACAAGTCTCATCAATGCAAAGAACCTAAAAGAACCAAAACGGCAGGTCTTTTCATATTCAAAGTCACAAATATAATTGAAAGAACAGTATGCAAGACTTACTTGGAACCAGGCTTGGCCACATTATTAAAGATCTTCTTAGCAGCGACCTTGGCCTCATTCTCGCTCCGGATCTGCATGGTTGACTCATCCTCCATGCCTGCGTCAGTTATCTGCTCATCAAGAGTAGCCAGCGTCCCATGCCTCACAATCCGCATCAGCCTCTTCATGTTCCAAGCTGATACATTCTTCTGATTGAGCTTGTGCAGCTGGTCAATGGTGATTCCATCCCCCTGTTGCGGCTGCTGCTTGCTGAAATCCCTTTTTGAGACAGCTCCAGAGAACCTGACACTCTTACGCCCAATCTGGTGGCTCCTCTGTATCCCTCCATGCCCACTGCCACCACTTTGCCCACTCCCCACCAATCACCCTCCCACTCCGGCACGGCAATGCAGCCGCCCGGAGATCATTTGGTATAGTAACCCCTGCCTTCTGGAGCTTCTGCACTTCGGCCATAATCCGTTCTTCATCCTCCCTAATATGCTCAATCTCAACCAATGGAGGGCCGGAGAGTGTCTCTATGACGTACTGGTTGAAGAGAGCTTCCTGAATTCGGTCAAAAATAGGTACTGACATGGAACGAGGAGGCCAGAACCTTCACAAGAAGGGTCTTGACAAGCCGGAAGACAGTGGCAACCAGGAGGCAAAACAAGACTTTGGTGACGTACGGCAAGGTTTTGCTTTTCGTCTCCCTCTCGACCTTCTTGTCGAACATGAAATGCCAAGCCATGAGTACGAGGCCGAGCCAGAGGCAGTTCTGAACGGCCTTTCGGAGGCCATAGACGAAGTAGAGCACTCGCTTGCGGAGCAAGAAGTTGCGCTCGATGAAGAAGACGATCAACCGGATAACCCAGCCGGAGACGAGGCGGCCGCAGATGAGCACGAGAACAAGCAGCTCCCACTTCCAGAGATGCAGGTTCCACACGGTTTGGCGTTCAAGGACGGGGATGAAAATGCTGCAGAAGAAGAAGGCGATGATTAAGATGAAGCTCACCAATTGGAGGATCGTGAAAAACACCCCACGAATCTTGCTTAAATCCGTCCGGGAGGTCCTCCTCGAGAAAAGGGTCGTCATCGTCGTCATCCGGCTTGCCGAGCAGCCCAGATTTCATCTGTCCGGACTTTGGGATCTTCCCGGACTTCCGGTTATCGTCAAAGGCGGCCGGCGCGGGGTCCATCAACCTCGATCTCGTCTTCACACGGAGAAGAGTTGACGAGCGGCGGAATGACGAGTTAGACGTGCAACGGAGGACCTCACCGCCGCCATCATCTCTCGGACTAGTCGGAACCCTAGCACCACCCCGACGGTGAACGGACCCAGATCTAACAGCATCCTCCGAAGAAGACGACGGCGACTCATCCCCCGCCTCTTCAAACGAAACGCGACGATCCTTCGACGACTCCCGCTTGAGCTCCTCCATCTCGAAATCCATGTCCAACGACAACTCCTCGCCGGAAGCTCGCTGCTTCCGGATAAACGAGCTAATAAGCTTCGACGGCGGGTCCTGTTCCATCGGAAAGCTAAACTCCGGCGCCGCACCACCACCAACCTGCTCAGAGAAATCGTAGCTCGATCCACGCCAAATGCGACCGTTAGCGGTGCCGGAACCGGCGGATGATGGCGGAGAGCCGCTTTTTCCGTCGATGCGGACAATGACCTCTTCCCGGTGATCGGAGAGAATGGGCTGGTGTTCCTGGGCGTGATCGCAATCGAAAGAAGGATTCCGAGACGATGGTCGCTTGTAGGAGCTCTGGGGTTTGAAGGAATTCCTCAAGGAATCCATCATCGTAGCAACAATGGCGAGAGCGAGAGAGAGCGAGAGAGAGCGAGAAGAGAAGACAATGCTGGGAATTCGTGCCTTTTTTTTATTATAATTATTTTTTTTAATTATGATAAAATAAAGAAACGCGGACACGTGTTCAGTTGGACCTTGGTGCGCTCGACGAGATGAACACGTGGAAAAATGTGGTGTTTGCTGTTTGGAATGGCACAGTGGATTTGGAAAGGATATAGGGGTTTTATTTAATAAAGGGGCACTTTTGTGAGTATTAATTACGGAAATGGGATCATCGCGTTTTGACTTGCTTGCTTGCTTGCTACGCGTCCGTCAGTTTCGGCAGTGAGTATGGAGACTGCTTTCAAGGGTGGAATCGTAAATTTAGGTAGCTTGCTCTTTTAATTGCGTTTTTTTTCTTATTAGCCCCTGTGAGATTTTTAATTTACATTGGTGTGAATGGCTGGTCTATCTTTATTTTAAAAAATCAAATTAAAAAAAATATAAATATATATATCCATAATTACTTGTAAATTTTAGAGTAACATACTCCTTCCTCGATTGTTTTTTATTTGTCGTAAATAACCGAATTTAGTTATTTTACATAATTTAATAAAATATTAATTATTTTTTTAAAATTATTTTTAATTTATATCTTCATATTTTTTACATTAAATTTTAAAAAAATTAAATAAAATATTAAAATAATTTTAAAAAAATAATAAATAATTCTTAACATTCAAAATAACAAATAAAAAAAACATAGCTTCATAATAGATAAGAAAAACACGAGAAGTATATGATAAGCGAAAAATCAAAGAAGTTAACAAGATTCCCATTCTATAACTTTCCCGGCACAAATTCCAAAAACATGAGGGTTTTGGTACCTGTGGGCCCGCGTGAGGGTTTTGGGATTTCAATGTTAACAACAGAAATGTGGGCCCAACAAAGAGTGATGACACGGCAAGAAACCAATAAATAAAGAAAAGATAATAAATTATATAATAATAATTAATAATAATAATAATAAATTAATAATGACGAAAAGGTAGCAAACTTGCAATGACACTGCAAAGTCGAACAAAAAGCATGATGTTCTAAATAATTATTATTAAAATTAAAATAATAGTAATAATAAATAAATAATGAGGTTTTCTGTGGTGTTGAATGTGAGCAGGGGGGACAAGAGTAGCATGAGAATGTTTTTTTAACGTTTTTGTTGTAGGACACCTGTTCACAAAAGATAGCATTAAAATTATTCTCAATATCATCAAGGATCTTTGACTTCTAAAATTTGTGTGGTAGCTCTTTTCAATTTCTATTTGCCAACCACTATCTATCTGCATTGAATTATCATTGTCGACCTATTATATGTATAAACTTCCTCCGTTCACAAGTCATTTAAAAAAAAAATTATTCTATTTTAGTTAGTAAGTTATAGAGTATAACCTGTTCACTTGTGAGAAAATGTTGGGAAGCAACACTTATATGAAGGAAAAGAAGTGATATCATTTATATTACTTTTGATGTTCATTTGTTTTTGATGAGAATGTGATAATGAAACAGGGAGAATCTGAGTGTTGGATGGAGTTTTATTAATTTTTAAAAATTGAAAATGAACGGATATGAATAATTATAAAATTACTCACCTCGCTATTTCATAGAAAAAAATATTAAAAATGGGTTTAGTTTAAAATCTACTTTCGAATCGAAGTCTAAAAATATCACTAATAACATAAATCGGGGATAAGTTAGACCACTCTCTCTACTGACCTCACTTCAATCTAAATAAAAGCAAGAAATGAAGAGTCTCATATCTAATCTTCATGAAATAAGTATGATTTCAAAAAAAAATATATATATATATATTAATTATTTAATTTATTTATTTTTAAATTTAAAAAAATTTGTATTTTAGAATTAAGAGAGTATATATGTATCACATATTTTTGTATAAAATAATTTAACTTTTTTAAATTTTATAGAATAATAAATCAATTTGTTATATTAAGATAAAATACGTGAAACAAGCAGCAACACTACTAAAATATATTTCCTCAAGTCAATGGTCAAGACTAAGTTTTATAAAAAGTTCCTAAAATCTAATATATATATATATATATATATATATATATATATATATTATAACATGACATTTTTTTGTACTTTTTCATAGAATTGTTTACTCCCATAAATAGGCATTTTTCTTTAAAAAGAGAAAAAGCCAATATTTACTCCCATTAATACTTATTTTCTCTAAATTATCAAGATGAAAAAAGAAAGATAATTAATACTTACAAAAATTCTAAAAAGCTTTTAAATAATATGGATAGATGGAAGTATAATTTCACTACATTCCTTAGTCCAAATAATAAATGTTTGTGTTAGTTCCGTCGATGTGGTTTGTGTTTTAGAGAACACTTAAATACTCATAGAAAACTTACACAAACCAAACAAAAAGGAGACACACAAAATTGATAACCCAGTTCAGCGTCCACTCGTCTACGTTTGGAGGGTCAAGCCTTAAGATAAACAATCTACTAAAAGAGGCAAAAATAGATGAGTACAAACACTTGTCACTCGCTCTCCCAGCAATAAAGATCACTACCCTCTCTAGATTGTCTAATGCTCACACATACTCCTCCACAAGAGACATACCCAATCTCAGAGCAAGGTAGCTTTATATAGACGCCTCAGCGTCCCAAATATAGTCCATACCTCTTATAGAATCCCACGCCTACTAATTTTAAAAACCTTCTAAAATTAGCTGTTGCAACTCCCGTTGTAACATAAATTGCAACATGGTCAGCGATCAGCGACTTGACCGAGTTCGTTACGTTGCGAACGACCTCGAGACCCATCAACCTCCCGGTCATACTTAGTGCGAGTCGGTCTGAACCCGGTCTCCCCGACTACCTAAGCACTCAGCCTACCCCTCCTCGGGTTCCTCGCCATGCGGTTCCTCGCATGGGAGGCACGCTCGTTTGTGCGTCTTCATGAAACTTACCAAACTTGATCTTCAATTCACCCAAATTTGGCCTTCAAATCTTTCTAAGAAAGATCTTCAATCAATCATCTCAATCATGACAATAATAGCATGTCTTCAAAGCTTACCCTTAATAGTCTTCCATCATACTCATTAAGATTTCTTCAAATCATACCTTCAATAACTTTCAATCATACCATTGATAGATATTTCTTCAATTAAGCTTCATCCATATTTAGTCTTCAATCAAATCTCTCTAAATATGATCTTGATATGATCTTATCTTCAAGTTGTAACACATACCAAAAATAGTTTCACCAAAATCTTCAAGATATTTGCCTCTAAACCAAAACTCCTTACCATATCACAATGTTTTGCCATGTCATCAATTTTGTCACGTCACAAAGTTTATCACGTCATCTTGTTTTAGTGTCAAATCATACCAATAATAGTGAACTTGCACTAACAATTTGCATATATTAATGTGTAAACACATCAATCTACTAAAATAAAATTTTTAAAAAATAATTTATTATATATTATTTCATTAAAAAAAAAAAGGATAGTTTGTAAGTAGTTTCTTCAAATTTAATGATACAGGTTAAGGATTAAGTATACCAATTTAGACCATTTATCAATCAACCAAAAAATAATCATCACAAGATATGTTCATCTTGATCTTTGTTTCATAAAATTAAACTTAAAAAATTATTAATTAACATTAATTTGGTTGAAATATTATAAAATTAAAAAAATTAAAGATTTTAAAATTAATGATCAAATAAATTGACTTTCTTCTCCTATTGAAATGCACTAATTTATATTAATCCATAATTAGTTATAAGTATGCATTAAGCAAATCAATTTTAGTAAATATGTAATCTTTTTATTAATATTAAACTTTCTAATGGGTTGCAGTTTGCACCATATAAAAAAGAGGAAATTTGGTATCATTTTGTATTCAATTTTCCCAATAACTCAAATAATTAAAATTATCATTTCCCATCTTTGTCCCATCCAATTTATAATTAATATGAAGCATTTATAATAATAATAATAATAATAATAATTATTATTATTATTATTATTATTATTATTATTATTATTAAATGATAAAACAGCCATTTGAATAGTGTGATTCATACACAACTAATTCATGAAATCAAATTTAAAAAAAAAAAAAAATCTGTTTCCTGAATCATAATAATATTAGCGTTAATTTAGCCCTTTGACCAATGACATTACCAGCTTGTGTTAGTAAAATTAAAATATTAGTTTTTTATTTTTTAGAATATATATCAAAGACAAGAGACTCTACGTACGTGCTGATAGACTATAAAACTGTTGGCATATGCATACTACAAAACATTTTATTTACATATTTAATAAAATAAAAGTTTATATTTTGATATTTATCCTTGTGAAAAGCTTTTTTTTTCCATATATAACTCTTCAATAAAAAAATAATATAAGCATATATATATATATATATATATATATATATATATATACACCTCTACAACAATGCATTTTTTTTAGTTATAATTACTTTTTAGTCTTTGAAAAGTTTTATTCTTCCTATTTAGTCCCAACAATGCATTTTTTTTAGTTATAATTACTTTTTAGTCTTTGAAAAGTTTTATAAGCATTTTTTTTTAGTTATAATTACTTTTTAGTCTTTGAAAAGTATTATTTTTCCTATTCAGTCCCTCTGACTTTTCCATTTTCACAAAAGTCTCACCTTTAATGTTTGCATTTCTTTTCAGTCCTTGTCGTCAAAACCGTTAGTCAATTGGCAGTGAAATGCCAAAGTTGCCCTTATCTCAAAAGCAAATATTAGAGGGGTTTTCCCCTCCATGTCATATCAACTTTTGCAGAAAAGGAAAAAGGCAAATCCCAAAGAAGTTATCAATGTCAGAACCTTGTCATTTTATTTATCGACTCTTCTTCTTCTTCTTCTTCTTCTTTTTCATCTTAGTGCCAAAGCGTCTCATGTCCTCCTTCGATTCTTCTTTGTCCTCTTTGTATTTGTACACCTTCTTAAGGCCCGGAAAAGAGCTTTGTTAAGTTTGTCATTGTCTCATTTTTTTATTCTCCATTCTGTAGAGGCCATGGGAAAAGCTTTTTGAAGTTCTTCATCTTTTCATCTCTTATACTAAGTAACAGCCGATAACCTTTGTAGCTTTTTCAAATTCTATATAGGTGTGCATAATCCATGGAAACCTTTTGTGCTATGACACGATACAAAGGAGAAAGACGTATGTATCAATTCACCGTATTGAGTTCATGGGAAACAGTAATGGGTGACATAAGTGAGCAGTGGGCACTGGATAGTTCTATGGTCAGGGTGAAGTTCGTGACACCTAACTCGTACAAGACGCTTTGCTAAATTGAGTTGGATACTGGCTTTCAACGCATGTGTCATATACATCATACTTTCAACAAGTCTGTCGTCGACATCACCATCAAGGACACGAGTGGGTCAGTGGATGGCAACTTGGCCTCATTGATTCCTTTGTAATAACAATGATAACTATTGCCGGTTATGTTTCATTTGTGTGTTACTGTGTAATTAGTCACATACATGTTTATTAAATTGGATTTATGTGTATTACAATTGTTCTCTGTGTAATATTATGCGTTTCTGTGAAATATTATGTTTTACTGTGTAACATTACCCATTCTTGTGTAGGTTTCAAGTTTTTTGAGAAATAAACCATGGTATTGATATTCTCTGTGTTATGCATTGTCATGCATGGACGCCTTCTCAGCAAGTATGAACACCGATGTCGAGACATATCTGTCCCAACATTCTCTAGCACTTAGTATTGTTCAGTCTTCACAAATACTTTATGGCCTAACCTTAAAAGTGGGCCAACGCTTAGACAATGCAAAGCAGTTCAACGATTGCTTACGCAGTAACGCCATAAGACAAAATTTTGATTTTACGTTTATAAAAAATGATAAACTTTGGGTGACCGTCAAGTGCGCTGCTCTAAATTGGTATTGTCGTGTGTATACATCAAAAAAGGGAAATGTTGACACCTTCCAGGTGAAGACAATGCAATCAACGCACAGTTGCGGTGGAGGCATTGGTACAACATCGTACCTTAAAGCAAGCAAAAAATAGGTCTCTCAACATGTAATGCAGAAACTCAAGGAGCGACCATTATATAGAGTTGTCAATATTCAAAAAGATATATTATAGGACCATGGTGTTCGCCTACCATATAAGCGTGTTTTGATGGGGAAGGAGATTACATGGGCCACAATTCATAGTAAGGAGGTTAGTAGCTACGATTTGCTTCTCTGGTATGCGGGAAAGGTGGCTCGAGTCAATCCCGGTAGTTTTTGAAAAATCATTGAGAATGACGGTGAGTGATTTAAACGCGTTTTCTTCTCTTTTTGGGCATGTTTGTTGGGGTTCAAGATGGGGTGCAGGCCATTACTTTTCGTTGACAGAACTCATTTGCTTGGCAAAGCATGGCTGGATTCTCATTAGGTGCAATCGGTAAAGATGGCAATAAGGGTATCTTCCATATAACATTACTGTGGTTGACAACGAAACAATGATAATTGGACTTGGTTTCTTGCTACTCTCAAGGAGGCATTATGACGGTGAAGATGATTACGAGGAAGTTATTACATTTATCTCGGATCAGTCAAAGGGTCTTGCTAACGCAGTTGCGCGAGTGCTCCCATCATCGCTGCATGGTTATTATGCGTGCCATTTGGAAGCCAACTTCATGAAGGCTAACGGCAGGGCTCGAGAAATCATTAAAAAAGAACAATGTTGGGCGATAATAAAAATTGCGTGCAGCATACCGTCTAAAGAGTTCGGACGATGCATTCGATGAACTTGCGACTATATCGGCCAATGCACATGATTGGTTGTTACACAACTCCGACATTAATCATTGGTGTAACTATTTATTGAAGGGCATGCGGTGCTATGAGATATACTCGAATGTAGCAGAGTCTTTTAATGTCTGCATTAAAGAGGCAAGGCATCTACTGATAATGAGTGTAGTCGATACTATATGGTAAGATTAATCTACGGTTCAGTGTTTAATGTGTACTAATTGACGATACTGTGTAAGAATTGTGGTTATTGTGTAAAAACTATTTTTTTCCTATGTAGTAGACAGTGGTCATTGTAGAAATACTTGTTCATGTCCAATAGTTTTAATACATGTTTAATATATGACATTGTTGTGTACAATATTGTTTTCCTATGTATAATTTTAAGTTACTGTATGCGATATTACATACATGTGTAATATTTAAAAATATTATGTAGTATTTAATGTTAATGGGTAAAATCATGAATTGCTATGTATGATTACAAACTTATGTGTAGCAAATTATGTTTATGTTAATTGCTAACTCTTAACTGGCTTCTCACATGTTAATACGCGAGGTTTAAACTTATGAACATGCTTGAGTGAGTCTGCATAAAATGGCACGCCATATGGGACACATACCTTTGCCCTGAGATACGGAAGAAGGTTGAATAAATTGTCGAAAGCAGTCGTTATTTGCGGGTGGGCCAAGCAAGCCAATTACAAAGATGTTGACGATCACAACAGTGTTGTCAACCTAGGCGTCCGGAAGTACTCCTGCAAGAGATGGGAAGTACATGGACTCCTGTGCAAGCATGCAATTGCCGCGATTATGCTAACAGACACAAATGTACACTGCTATGTTGAAGAATATTTTACAGTCGAATCATATCATCGTGCATATGTCCAACCAATATACACGATCCCTGACAGTGATATGCCATCCGATGACACCCGTCAACTCAGAATGTGGCCACCGATAGCAAAGAGATGACCCGGGCGTCCGTGAATAAAAAGGATTGAATCACATGCCTTTGATTGTCGAATGTGACACCAAAGTGGACATAATTGATGATCTTGTAATGGAGTAATTGCGGACTAGCTATGAAAACTCCTTTATGCAGTTATTTAACTTTTGTCGGAAATTTATACTGTGCAAATGTAGCTTCACATGTAGGGAAACATGTGTCTTCTATGTGTATGCTGACAATCATATTTTCTCCTGTTTAATTTCTAGTTGTAATTGTGTGGTTAATTGGTTTCTTGTGTAGTAACATTTGTTACTATATAAGTTTAAACGTTATTATGTATAAAAAAGATTCTAATGTGTAAAATGACCCATTCCTGTGTACGTAAGTGTCTTATTGTGTATGAAATTGATACTAATGTATAAAATCCTACTAAGTTGGATTTGTATTCTCGGAGATATTACATGTAAAAGTAAAGATTTTACCCACAGGCATGATTCACAAACGATTTAAGTACAAACATTTGCATATTTAGTTTCATGTTAAGAAAATGTTCTCAGCAGTTGTCATCTTTGCCTTTGTCTACATCTACAGTTTCTTCTGCATCTTTGATATAGTCTGCTTCTGATTCCTTAGCAGGTTCAGTGTTGTCAGCAGTCTCTACGGTAGGTTCTGCATTCACTGCAAGCTCCGCATAAGGTTCAGTGTCCTTGGCAGTATCAGCGTCATTGGCAGTCTTAATAGCAGGTTCTTCATCTGCTGCATACTCCACAGTAGGTTTAGTGTCTTGGGCAGTATCAGGGTCATCGGCTGTCTCCGCGGCATGTTCAGTGGTCACTGCAGTCTCTACAGTAGCTTCAGCGTATTAGTCCCCGACAGCCATTGTCAGCATTTCCCCAGCAGTCCCATCGCCCTTTTCCCCACCGGTATCCTCTACTGTGTCAGAAATATTGCCGACATCGTCGACCTTTTATAATTTTTTTCGCGATTCCATCCGAGAAGATCCGTGACACGTAACGCAATCTCAAATACGGGATGTCTCCCATAGTATGTCCAATCGTTCTCCATTCAAAATTTGTTCCATATTGCGTACGCAAAATGTTGGATAGTCGTTATTTTCTAGGGCGGGGAGGGGGGTTGTTGGGGGCAGTCACACATATGTTGTATAGGTAGATTTTTGAATCTATTGTGGCCCAAATTAATCTCCAGACACAATTCAAAAAGATTCCGCCGAAGCGTCATATTCCATCATTAGTAAGGAGTATATCAAATGAGAAACGCTAAGCGTTTGAGAAGAACTTACCATATCAACGGCATCTGAGTCATACATAGATTACGGAAGTGAAGAGTAGTGCACGTATTTTTGAATTCTCCAAGTCAAGTGTCGACGAAATGATAGTGGGTCATTGAAAATGATTGGTATCGGGATAATGTAAGCATTTTTTTGTTGACAAACATGATATCTTCCATCATGTACACGACTGGTCTATGCTGGATTTTCAACTCCGGATGGTGAGCTGCAGAGGACGCGTGATGACGGCTCATTTTTGGAATGCGAGGGGATTTGAGAGTAACTGTTCATGCATGATAAGGACTAGGACGTCGACGATATCGTCGGGGACATGATCTTTACCTTCAAGGAAAGCGTAAATGCTTTCACGCGTTGTAAACCCCCAGTCGTTCCTCCACACTACTGAACTGAAAAAATATGAGCTGAAAAGTTTGACATTAATCATATATTACACATATATAATATAGCTTAAATAGGTAAAATGTATATTGCATCAGATATAAAGCATATTGCACACTAAAAGACTATTTTACACATGTGTAACCTAATTTACACATGTACGCTTTATTTCACACAAGTAATAATTATAATATACATGCAAGCAAGGATCATACATAGTCATCATATATTACTTGTCCACTCGGGTGTTCAAGTAATGCGTAATGACTGTCCGTTCCAACTGGTTCAGCCTCCCAAAGAATGCATACTTCTTTTATTATGGGAGGAAACTAGGTGGGGTATTTACTTCCGGGATCGTCTCTTTTGGTGGACCCTTGTATGACAATATGCAAGAGAATTGTTTTCCTCTGTTCTATTCTTCATTCTAGTCAGGGATTCTACAAGTGCGTCCACTTCTCATAAGGCCTCTAGGTCGGTACCTATTACGTCAGTTGAACTGGAGTCAAGTGGGAACATTCTTTTCGGTGGGGCACGCAGGTGGTCGTTTTTTTGACCACTTGTCCTTGTGCTTCGTGCTCCCTTTCGTGCGGCTTTCTTGGGTGTAGATTTTTTTGGCGGAGCTCTCTTTAGTGGGGCCTTCCTCGTCGGGGCCATGACTGGAGCTTTCTTGAGTGGAACCCTCTTCGATGATAGTTTGAGTGGGACAGCTTCAGATATGTCTGCCTTAGCCGTGCTGCACATTATGCGCATTGGCGGTTTATCAACTTTACCACCTTCGGCGTTGGAAGTCGCTGCAACAGGTGTAGGCTCTGTAATAGGGGCAAGTTCGGCAACAGGTGCAGGCTCTGCAACGAGGAAATACGCAGGGACCTCAGGATTGATATTTTTATTTGTAAGTGCAGGCTTTGCAACAGGGGAATACGCTGGGGCATCTCGGGTGTCATCAGTATTAGGAATCTCAGCGACCATTTTTGAGGTGTCCCTTTCCCGAGTCCGGTAAGACGGACCGCTAAAATACTGCACTACCTACTTGAACCTCCTACCTGAAGAAAAAGGAGGAGAATGATCCGTTACTTCCCGCTGTATGTTACTATCCGGCGGTGGTGACCTTAATACAGCTCTGCGCCGCTTAGAGGGGGCATGGGCTGCTTAACAGGGCACGTAACCGGCCCGGCCTATAGTATCGACCCGCCGAGGCAAGTTAACTCGGTGGACCCAGCGGGTTACGGGTCCACATAAGCTAACTGGTGCCCGGCCCGGGGCTCAGTGGGTGAGAATCGAAAAGAGGCTTGCTAGAAAGCACGCAAGCACCTTATCCACTACTTTACATTTTGCTTATTAAATATTTAAAAAATAATAATATAAAAGACGATGACAATTAAGTTTTTTTAATTCATTTTTTAAAGTAAAAAATAATGCTTAATAAATTAAAAAATTTTGAGACCATTCAAAATAATTCAAAATAAATAACGAAATATGAATTGAGGGATTGTATTTAATTTCATTTCTTTATTGAATTAAGTTGCCAAGATATCTTCTTTAGTATAACAAAAATTAAAATTTATGTAGTTCTCTTGCTTTAATTCATAGTTGCCACCCACTGACTATTTATCATTGTTGAGGTATGTTTCTATCTTGGCTAAACTATTAAACTTTACAAGCTGGTATTATTGTACTGAACATATTGTCAATGAAAATTAAAAAAAAAATCCAATAACTTCAAAGTTTACCATTTCTGCTTTTTTGTTATTAAAAAACATATTTAGCATCATCTATTAAATTTATAATTTAATGTTTAGTTGTGACAATTGGGAACTTATTATGTTAATTATGTTTCCACTAGCATTTACTATTTGTAACAATTAATACATACAAAATTTTTTTTTAAACTACTAAAAAAAAGTGACATGATTTTTTTTAGTACTTTGCCACCATTCAAATGGGTTTATTTAATATCCATGTTGATGTTATTAGTAAATTCGAAGATGACATTCAATTATTATCTATTTATCTACATATATATCTATTCCAAATATCTTACAAAGGTGACAGAGCCCAAGTGGATTAGTAGCTTTTTTTTCTTGGTAAAGAAGAGGTCATGGGATCCAAACTCATGGCATACATTATTTTTTTTTAAAAAAAAATTCTATAAAGTTATTAAAAAAAATCGACCCACAACCCGGCGGGTCACGAGTTTGGAAAATTCCAACCCATAACCGGGCCTGCTACAGTGAGGCCAGTTACGGGTAACCGACCCAGCCCACCGGGTCACTTAAATCGACTGGTTTCTAAGGGCCGAGCCTTGTCAAAAATCGGGCCATGCCCCCCTCTACTGCTGCCTTTCATTGTATGCATCGTGCTGCAAGAGGTTACGCACATCATCGTCATCTCCTTGTGATTGACGCCGAGAAAATTTTGATGAGTTGTCAGGGGGAGAATCCTCTCGGGATCGCTTCCTTGCCAGCTGTCTACTTGGTTTTCAGAGGATTCCTTGGGGGCCTATTTTCTTTCCACAAGCCTCATTGGCGGGGAGCGTCGTTCGGCCCTTTTCTTTCTGTCGGCCACTTCAGACAATCTCTCATACTCTTACTTTCTGCTTTCTCGCCTTGCAACAGCAATCAGTTCATTCTCCTCATCATTGGCTAGAACAAGTTCGTAGAACTACAAAATTGGTCATATATTACACAGGTAAGCCTTATTATTCACATGAAAAACTAAAGATATACACAAACTATTTATGTTACAGAGGAACACATAACATTACACATCAATACGTTTTGTCACACACGTAATCTTTATTATGCACATAAAAATAGATTTCTACACATGTAGTAATTATTATACATATGAAAATATTTTTTTACACAAAAAACTATATTATACGTAGGTAATAATGCAAGTCGCATGTTTTGCAAAAAATTTCACAAAAGTAGATCACAAACTTACTTCTCTCCCTTTAAGCAACTTCAACAAAGGACTGATTGCAGTCACCTTGATGTAACTGGTTTCCCCCATAACATTGTACTGGGTGTCCTTCCCAGTCATTGTTTCTTCACACTGCCAGTTACCTCGTGGAACCAAATGATGAGGAAAACGGTGCACCTTTTCAAGTAACCTGCAGTGGTGTAGTTTCCTTTGCACCGCATCTGTACACATCCCGCCATTGTTGGGAGAGCGGCCATCAGCCACTTGTGAATGGCATGGACCCAAGAATAACAGCTAAGTGAGTGAAGATCATTAGTGTACCTGGTAGCAGATATTAGCGCGTTAAGAGAAATGGTGGGGAAGAAGATGGTGCCCATGAAGTAGACCACCAGAAGCTTCACAAATGTCTCCTCATCACCGTC
The DNA here is from genome assembly GCF_009730915.1 of Dioscorea cayenensis subsp. rotundata. Classification (NCBI taxonomy): domain Eukaryota; kingdom Viridiplantae; phylum Streptophyta; class Magnoliopsida; order Dioscoreales; family Dioscoreaceae; genus Dioscorea; species Dioscorea cayenensis. Next base: position 3,374,402 of record NC_052472.1, on the reverse strand, counting down.
TTTTCTTCACACGAGCCTGAATAGGTTGTCTTTAATTGTATCACGGTGATAATTATGCATTTTACTGAGGAATATCTCCTCAAACTCGCATTGGACCCTCTCGTGCCTGAACGATATGATATCCCCTTCGCAGCAGAGACTGAGAATGGGTGCCATGTTTTCTGACCTGAATTCCAGCATGCTCTCTCCTATCTCGAAGCGATGGATGCGATCATCATACACCTGCAGTAGCACGTCAAGCACCCCTCTTTCCTGCATGATGGGTGTGACATCCATGAAATGGGCAAAAAGAGTGCCTCGGAGTATCTCCCAGTGCCGCCTGTTCATCTCCTTCCTCAATACTGAGATCAATTCCACAACAGGAGCAAGGTAACACCGTGCATTTACAAACGTTGTCGCCATCGTTTGTTGTGAAAATAAAAGAAAAAAAAAACCTCAATTTTTAAACACAAACGTACTTATTTTACACACGAACAAGATATTGTACACAGGAATACCTTATGTTACATAAGAACTCAAATATTACACAGTAAGATGCACAAACTAAATGATAATCTGAAGTAAATACGCATCATGATAATGTCGTATTTCACACACAAAGGAACCAATGCTACAACATCTAAACACCACGCATAGCACTATCATCCTCCTGCTTGAAGGCCCATTTTCTGACCTCTCGGTTGTAATTTATTTGAGAAACTTCTTCAATGGCCGGCCTTCAACGGGAGAACAATAGATTCAGAGAAGATGAAAACTGATGCTCGAGAGGAAGACGATTGCTGGGAAAGGGTTCTCCACTGACTTCACCATGATGTATAGAAGACGAACAGTTGAGCTAACATTGGAGAAAAGCAACAGTGGATTCCAACGCATCGCAAATCCAACAGTCTAACTGTGCGCAGTTACCAAGATATTCAAGGGCATTCTCGTTATTTCGTGCGGCAGGGAACATTCTCCACTCATAAAGGGCAGTCTGGTAACTTCCATAGCCATTTAACACCCCATCTAACACCGTTTGGGGAATAAGGGCTGAAAAGTAAATACCCAATAAAATATAGACTAAAAAAGAAATGGGAAACTTGCAGGGATTTAGAGGGAAAGTGCAAACTTCTATAGGATGTTTCAATACTTTCCATTTTTTTTTATTATAAAATGCATTGTTTATTAAAATTGTAGGATTTTAACTCCTTTAAAATTATGAAAAATGATATCAAATCATGAAAAAAAATATATATTAATGATCGACAAATATTCTGTGAAAAGAATATATATTCTTCTCTTTCTATTGTAGATTTTAACAAATTTTAGGTGTATGAAGAAAGTACATATGGGCATAACAAATAAGTTTGTCTATTTGTAATTTTAAAATTTGTGTTTTCATATTCAAATATATTCTTTAAAATTAATTTATTTAATAAATTAAAAAGTACATAATTTTTTTTAAATAAAATTTGGGTTAAATAATCAAAGAGAAAAGATAATTTGTTAATTATAAAAACAAATAAGGGATTTAAATTAAAAACCACACTTATATTTTTTTAAAAAAATTTATTTAAAAGTTTAATAAATTTTTAAAAGTTTAATAAAAATTTTTTAAAAATTTGGTTAAAAACCCAAGAATAAGCTCAACTTATTGATTATAAAAACAATTCGAGGGTTAAAATAAAAATCAAGATTTTTTATTTAAAAATGCCACATCAGCGCTGACTGGGCGCTGAGTCAACGCCCAGTCAGCATATCACATCACCCACATGGGTGATGTGATGGTCCTAGGGCAATTTTGATAATTAAAATGGCCCTAGGGCCATTTGGTTTAATAAAAAAAAAAAGGGGGCTACTTGGTTAAATGGCCCATAGATGTATATATATATATATATACATATATTATTTCTTGTATTTTTCATGATAATAATCAGATGCAACTTAAATTAATCTTATATTTTTACAATCTATGTTCATGGTTGAATTACTAATTGACTTATTCCAATCACTTTAATTGCAATATGAATAGTATTTTTATAAAAATAAAAATAACTATAATTAAAAATATAATTTTAATTATAAAAAATTTTATTTTATTTTGCACCAATTCAATTAAAACTTAGGGTCTGTTTGGGTAGCCAGAAATTATGCCATAGTCCGTATAATATGGCATAATTTAATATTTTCTGAGAATTATGCAATATTGGCTGTTTGGGTAATTATTTTAAAGTATAAAATTATGGCATAATATAGGTATTATAGCATAAAAAAATATTCCACTAAGATTGGAATATTTTCTCATTCTAAAAAGTCTCTCTCTTCCTTTACATCCAGCCACCAACCATGGGCCTACCGACGGTCCCGCCAACCTCTGGCGACCGGCCGGCGATCCGACTGACCTCTGGCGATCGGCCACCGGCGGTCTGACCAGTCTCCGACGACCGGTCCAGGTCCAGCCGATCTTTGGTGACACACCGACTGTCCACCGGTGGTCCGGCCGACCTCCGGTGACCAGCCACCAGCGGTCCGGCAGACCTCCGGTGACACGCCGGCTGTCCACCGGTCGTCTGGAAGACCTCCGACGGTCCGGTCGCTTACCGGTTAGCCTTCGACGACCGGCCACTAGTGGTTCGGCCGACCTCGGCGATCGGCCACCGATCCACCGGCGATCCATTCGTCAATCGCCTAGTCTCCGTAATTTTTTTTTATTTTATTACCCAAACACTCATTCTGTAAGAATAAAATATGCCACAATTTCTGTAATAATCACTTGCACTTCTTACATAATAAAATTATGTCATATTTTTTTATTTTGTAGCCAAACAGGCCTTTGGGTTGTTTCGTATTGTTTTTTGTTTTTATGTTTTTTGTTTTTGTTTCAATTTTGTTTCGTTTTTGTTTTGTTGCCAATTTTTGGGTTAATTTTTTGGAAGGTCACCCACCTTTCATCTTTTTGCAAATTGGTCACCCAACTTTAATTTAAAGTTTTTTGGTCACTCAGTTTCGATTTTATCACACCGGCAGGTCATCTGGTCTTTTTCCGCCCCCTTTGCTTACGTGGCTGCCAGAGAGAGTGAGTCGCCGCTTCCCCGACACTGGATGGCTTAGCCGGACACGCCACGTCAAGTGAAGCTCGTCAGCTGAAGCAGCGCACGCCACGTCACGCGAAGGGGCACCACGTCACCTCCTTCTTCTCCAAGAGGTCAGCTTCTTCTTCTTCAAGCATTGACAATGGGAAGACGAGAGTGAAGAAGTCAGCTTCTTCTTGTCCAAGGATTGACATTGGGAAGACGACAATGAACAAGTGAAGGCTAGATCGAGCTGTTAACTAGGAGTGAATCTTGAACGGTGTGTGTGTGTGTGTGTGTGTGTATGCCCTAGTCGTGAAGTTTAGATTCCGTGTGTTTCAAATGTAAATAATTGGAAAGAACGAAGATTGGATTATGTTTAATCCTTGTTAAAACCCTAGCTGAGAAGTTTAGTTTTTGTATAATCCTCTGTAAAACCCTAGCTGGGTAATAGTGATTAGTTCTTCATCTAGATGAGCAAGATTCAATTGAAGTTGCAACTGTCTACCTATTTGTTAATTGCTTTGTCTATCTGTTAACTTATGATTTATTGAACTTTTATGTTATTAGAAATTAAATTGTGGGAAATTATGGAGTACTTGCTAGAAAAAACACACAGAAGAGGTCCTGTTGGTTGCAAGTGCAAAGGCTATTGTATGATTTATAGCTAGTGAAACCAACAATGAATTAGAAGATTAATGACCATTCTCCAAATTAATGACAGTGTTATCATATTTCCTGCAAACAATCAATTAGAAGATGAATTGTTTTACAATTGAATTATTTTACAATTGAAACTGATCTACATTACTAAATTAAAACCACAAATCTGAGCATAATGCTGTTATATTAACTGGGAAAAAGAAGCAAACAAGAGAATTCCAAGAGGTCAAAACATGTACATTCATTGAAACTAAAATAGGGAAACAAAAATAGTTAGCAACAATGCCATTTTTCTGTGTTCTTGTACACAAACAGATAGGTTGCTGACATTGAACAAAATTAATGAGACAAACCATGACACCTATGGTAAGATGTGTATCTAAGGAATCCATGCCCTTTTTCTCTTTGCAGGCTCTTCTTCCTTATGCCTTTCTTTAACTTGTTTTTCTTGCAGTTGGGGCTTCAAAGTATTGTGTTTTGCAGCAGCAGTAAAATTTAGTTTGGCATGTTGCTGTGCCTTTAAAGTTGAGCAACCTTTGCCCCCTACCACTGGCAATTTTTGCTTCCACAATGTACCCTCAAGTCCAGGCTGTGTCTCAATGGGGTGGGTCTCCACAACTGGATTTATGACCTAGGACAAAGATAAATGTATTTAGTAAACATGTACCATTATGAAGTTTTTTAGTTGATACTAACCTGTGAGCTAGGTCTGTCAATTGTTGATGCTGATGTATGACTGGTGCCTAAGTCATACTGGTGCTTATGCCTAGAGATGAAACCTTTAAGCAAACATGACACCAAAAATACGGAAAACATTAGTTACCATCCAAGGAAAAATTAGGGCTATCCTATTACAACAAAGGTGAATTACAAAAAAAGATCTTCCAGAGACTGTGGCTCAATGTGGTCCATATGATTTTTCCTCGGCTTGCCTCACCGGGATGTGACCGATGTCGCCGCTACTTCCCCGTCAAATGCAATTTCAATTAAGTATACTAAAGAACATAGCAACTGGTACAATGGAATAAAAAAAAAGTAAATTGAGAATCTATACTTGTGATCCACCATGGTATCTCTTATTGTGTCCTTTGGCACCACGAGATGTCTGATTTCATAGACATACCTTTCTTGCTAACCCTAGCACCCGTGAAGCCCGCTTTGTGATTCATCCACCTCCCTCCTCCCGAGCATAGTTTTTTCCGCCTCTTCATCGCTACTGGTTCGGAGGGATCATGGATCCCAAATGACTCTTGGGCTAACAATCTTTATCATGTGTGGGATTCAAGGTGTGCCTATATGTCTCCAGGTAAGTGCTTACTTTGTAACAGTCATGTAGGTAATTTTCAGGCCTATCATTGTTATAATAAATGACCCGAGATGGCATGATCGCATGGAACCCCGCTCACCGCCATCTCCTACATGAACACAAGGCCTTATCTTTATCCACAAAAATTGTCCATCGGGTCCCAACACCCGATCATCGATCCCCTCCCTCGACCATAATAGTGCTATGAACGAAGCTAGACCGCTTGATCTTCTCCAATTTCTTAACTATCTTAGGGCAGTACATGGATGTTATTTTTCTTACTGAATCCCTTTTTTTTCTGTATCCTGACCATGAGCTGGGTTCTTAGCATTTCATTCATAGTTATAATTCCCTTTGTCCTAGCCTCCAAAATGTTGCTATTGAAACTTTCACACATATTATTCAAAAAGTATGGAGCATTTGTAATGTTCTTGGAAATGGGACCTACTCCAATGCTTAGCGTGGGATCTTCTTCATATAATCAAATGCACCTAAGGACATATTTTTTTAGAGTGTTCATGGACCTTTCAAATGCGGGTGTATGGAGGTTAGCTGTTGCACATGCCCATACTTGGTCCTTTAGAGCTTTTGCCCTTAAAGTTTGCCCTAAAATTTGTGTGTATATGCCTAACACAGAATCTATGTTCACAATTGGGAAACAATTCTTCTATGGCTGGTAGTAAACCCTAAGTTGGAGAATTTTTTTGGCACACCATCATCCCACACACAAATAATTAAGCAAACAATGTAATCAAAACAGGGAAAAATAAATTTCATTAGTTTACAATAGAAAGAACCAAGTCTTGAAGATAATTAACAGGGACAACAAGTTCGAAGATAAGCAACAAGACAATCAATTAAGCAAAACAATGTAATCAAGACAGGGGTAAATAAATAAATTTCATTAGTTTACAATAGAAAGAATCAAGTCCTCAAGATAATTAACTGGGACAACAAGTTTGAAGATAAAGTAACAAAGACAATCAATTAAACATAAGACATGCTCACACAGAATGGAAGAATAATTAAAACAATGTTGAAGTTAACTAACAGGACAAGAATGAAACTAATTGTTGCATCTAATGGGAAATAATTCACCTATCATGAAAAATTGACCCGACCGATTGTGTTTCAAACCGAGGTTGGGTGGTGACCAATTTGGAAAAACAAACTTGGTGACTAATTTGACTTAGGTGACCTAGCATCATCCCAAATTGTTTCAAACTAATTCGGTGACAAGTTTGAAAAAGTAATGATATATCATCTATTTCAGCAAACTCTTCATTCCATTCATTGTGAATTAACCCAACCAGTTAAGTAAACCATTTCATAACAGTGACAAAATTGTTCAACATTGATATTGGGTGACCAACTTCAATACAAGTACAACTTAAGTAAATCATCTCATAATACTGACCAATCTGGTTTACAAAAAAAAATTCACAATGTCACATGGCAATGTAAATGAATTCATCATTACATACAATACAGAATTAAAATTCTTCATACCTTCTGCCTATCACTCATGAAGGCCCACTGATTGTTGTCATGTATCTGAAGATCCTCTGCCAAATGCTGTAAAAACCATCTCCAATAATCTTTATTCTCCCTCCTGACAGTTGCCCATGCAATGGGATAGGTGCAGTCATTTGCATCTATTCCCACTGCTGTCAATAGCTGGCCCCCATATTTCCCCTTCAAAAAACATCCATCAACTGAAACTACCCTCCTGCATCCTGCAAGAAAGCCCTCCCTGAGTGGTGACAGGCAAATGTACATTGCCTGGAATTGTCCTGCATCACACTTGAACTGAATAGTTGATCCAGGGTGGGTCTCCAACAGTTCCAATCTGTAATCATAAAGACTTGATATCTGTGTCTGCTCATCACCATCTATGAGCCTTATCACACACAGAAATGATAAGTAAGCATCAAGTAATATAATGCAAAATGGAAATTAATTGTAAGATATGAAAAACAGACAATGACAAGCAACTTAACAATCAATTAACTTAGGTGACTGAACTTACTTGATAGCAAAGCATTTTGCCCTATATGCTTTATTTCTGCTTATCTCCACTTGCTGATTGGTTTTCACAGCCTGAACTATCCCAGAAATCTTCCATGTAGGGTCCGCTTAAAGCTGTTTCTAGATATGTTCTTGCAATCCATTCGGCATTTACATGTCTGTTGTTGTGCTCTCGTGAACACTCATGAGTTAGATGGCCAGACTTAATTTATACTCAGACACTATCCTTGACCATAGGAGATGCCCACAAATGAAAAAGGACATTTTTTTCTGAGAATGCCTTGCACCTCTTCCGGGAGTTGAGTCGAAGTTCATAACATATCGATTTCTAATTCCGTAATTTCAGCATCGCTTCTTTAAATTGTTTGAATGACCTCGAACTTCATTCCTATTTTTAAATTGAGGGTTCTTCATGTCACATTCCTCATTAAATTCTGAGTATCTAGGCCTCTTACCCTTAATTCCTTCTTCATACGTGGATGAACATGAGTATAATTCCTCGGATCCCGGTTGCTCGAATCAGATTCACCTTGTTCGATCCCTATTTTTTGGAGGTTCACCAGCCACAACAATCACTGCCCTTGCATTCTCTGTACTGTCCATGTTGTCACCATCAGAATCCTCAGTAAAAGCATGAATCCCCGAATCATGGAAATTACCTTCTTCTTCTTCATTGGTTTTCTTTCTCCTACCAAGGCCAAATACTTCATTGTCAAAATCACTGTCTTCCTCATTTATATCATCATCAGCAGCAGCTTCATCATCATTATCAGCATCATTAGTGGCATCATCATCATTATCATTATCATCATGCAGCTCATAATGATCCATTTTTCTGCGTCGTAAAAGTGCATTTTACCACTATGAACTCTAGGTCCTTCAATAGACCTACAATTGGCAATCCTAACAGAGACATAGATCTCCCTGGACGTGCTTACATTCTTTGCCATGTCTAGTACATCTAGGTCATTTTTATCTCATCGAGCCCTCGACACCCACTTCTCAAGTCTAGCCACCATAAACTACAACCAGTAATATCTATATGGAACTGCCTAGCCATGTTCAGTAGCTCAATCTTAGAGATCCGATCGGACACAACAAAAAATCTATAAACCCAGCAAATCCTTCTTCACACCCTTGTTCATAATGAAATTTTATGGTAAACAAGTCAGCAGTGGGCACTGAAAAGAAAGTTAGACTAAGGTTATTTATTTCTCTCACAATTTCACAAACATATCAATTGATTTACATGTAATTAAACCATGGGAAGAACACCGCTTAAAACAATTTTTATAGTCCATTACCATGATCACGAGGGCTTATAGCAAAGTGTAAAAAATTAATTAGAATGCATCACTGACTTATCAGGAAAGTCAATTGCCATTATGAAAACACCATAAAAATAAATAAATAAAGTAATCAAGGTTAGCAGAACAAATATTTACCATTATCAGGACTATCACAACTCAACTACAACAATAAATAAGAAACACACCAGGACAGATTAGTCATCAAAATATTAATCATGCTTACGCTAACATCCAAGAAAAGTAATGCAACAATAGAAAACAACCCCACCAGGACATATTAAAACAACCCCACTCATAGCAGAACAAAAAATCGAAACACCATGTAGTAGTAATGTGCAATTGTTAAAAAAACAAAACAAAAAAAGGCATGCGGATATGTGCTTAATTATAAGTTATAGCAGAACAAATGGACATGAATACACAACCCTAGCAGGACCAATTACTAATAAGCTTCAGGAAAAATCAGAAACAACACAAACTCGAAATATACTTTTTCAAAGAAAAATTAACAAAAAATGGCATGCCAATCTCATTAGGAAACTTGTTCAGCAACCCAGGCCAACCCCTACACCACTTTTTCATGAAGAAATCCCAAAGAAAGGTCAACAAATTAGAAAACTAAAAATAAAAATACAAACAAGCAATCAAACAAAAACCCATAAATCATACAAACTAGATTAATAAATTCAAAGCAACAAAGTAACAAACACAACGAACGACGAGAGCAATAAATTAACCAAGATCTGTACTTCCCTGTCTGGGACCACAATAAAAGGGCACAGTATCCTTCTTGGCATATGTAGATAGGCAAATATTATCTCTATATAAATAAATTATGCCATGATACCTAACAAACACCATTAAAACCTACAATTATAAAGGCTGACAAACATAAATCTTTCTTCGCATATGTTCAAATATATTATCCCATGTACCCACAAGACACCCTACAATTAAAACCATACAAATAATTTATGCCATGTACCCACAGGACGCCAGACAATTATCTCTTTAACCTGATAATCCTCATCAAAACAACATTCACTATGAATGTCCTCATTGACAAAATCTAGCCAATAATATCAAATCCAACCATGTTTATATGCCCATAAACTAATGTTGTGCAAATCTAGGATGTCTACGTTATAATTTAACAAAAAAACCCAAAGTCAATTTGTTAGGGTTTCACGTAAGGACTTACAGTATTCTGGTGCACCAACACCTGCTGGTCTTCTTTCCCAGTTCACCGCCATTGCTGTGAAGCAAACTTCACTCGATCACACCTTGCTATGGTTGCAATGTTGCGCCGCTGCTGCTCAATGTTGGGACAATCTTCAGATGGAGTTTAGCAAGCCCTAAACTATGGAGAAGAAGCTCCCTATTTGGTCAAGTCTTGTCCACAGTCCATCTCTCGGGAAAGAAGGAGGTGACGTGGTGCCCCTTCACGTGACGTGGCGTGCGCTGCTTCAGCTGGCGAGCTTCACTTGACGTGGCATGTCCAGCTAAGCCATCCAGCGTGTCAGGAGCAGCCTGACTCACTCTCTCCGGCAGCCACGTAAGCAAAGGAGGGCGGAAAAAGACCGGGTGACCTGCCGGTGTGATAAAATCGAAACTGAGTGACCAAAAAACTTCAAATTAAAGTCGGGTGACCAATTTGCAAAAAGATGAAAGGTGGGTGACCTTCCAAAAAATTAACCCCCAATTTTTTGAAAACAAAAACATATTTGGATACAAAAGTTGAATGTTTTGGAAAGCAACAAACACAAAAGCATAAAAAAAATGTATTTTAAAATTTTGTATTTTTCTTAATTTATATATTTTTTATTTTTATAATTTTTTTATATTAGTACACGAAATTAAGTTGTATTAATAAACAAAGTTTTTTTTATATATATTTTTATAAAAAATAAAAAAAATAATGAGATGCCAAATATTTATAAAATTCTATTAGTCATGACAAAAAAAAAGGATAATTAGAAAATATTTAGGGAAAAAACTGAAAGAGATTTCTCAATAAAAATATCAAATCTCTAACCATCTTTAACTCAATTTTCCTAACTATATTAAAAAAAATTACAAATAAATCTCAAAAATGAGATGCGAGAAAATAAATTTTAAGATAAAAAAACCAAGAAAAAAGTTATGAAGATTAGTTGGCACGCTGTCAAAACCATTAATGTTTATGAGAAAAAAATTGTAATTAATGTCCTTAATGGGTTATATGTTTTTTTAAACGTTTTAAAAATAGTTGAAAATATAAAAATTGTGTTTTCACTTTTTTTTTTGAAGACATGGATGTTGTTTTCAAAATTTTTGGAAACAAAAATAGCTTACCAAATATGTTTTTCTTTCTTTGTTTCCAAAATTTTGAATTGGCAACAAAAACAAGGATTTGACAACAATCTCAAATGACCCTTAGTTATCAATGTAAGCCAAAAACATGAATGATAAGGTTCCAACAAAGTGTGAAAAATTATAGTATAATAATACACAAATTAATGATGAAGTGTGAGAGGGATGAAGATCACTTGTAATCTTGACAAGTTTTATATAGGATACTTTCATAGTGAGATATTCACCTGGGTTAAGATTTTTTTTTTTAAAGATCATTTTTAAATATTCTATTTTGATTAATGGATTACATTCTCATTATGTTTGGATATAGTGAAATTAAAAAAAAAATAAAAATTTATTTTTCTTGTGGGTACATTACATGGATAAAGACATGAAATTGGCATTGGATTATATACCAAAAAAAAATTAGCATTGGGTTCATATATATATATATATATATATATATATATATATATATATATATGAACACAAGTGGAGGGGAGAGCGTGTCACCAAAAGACCGGGCTATAGGGTGGAGTAGCTCCAACCCTATGGTCATAGATGGAACAAGTACGCTTCACTCAACGACACTTCACTCAGATCCCAGCGAGAAGCCAGCTGGTCTGGTCAGAACCCTTCGTTGGTCAGCCCCTCACACAGCCCAGACACAACACACAAGGTGGGATCCACAACTCCACAGACCGGCCTATAGGGTAGGGGTAGCCCCAGCCCTATGGCATGGTGGGGCAGGTACGCTTCACTCAACGACACTTCACTCAGACCCGCAGCTAAGCTGCACCAAACTCTAGTCGAACCTTTCGTTGGTCAGCCCCTCACCCAACCCACACACAAATAAAATTAGCATTGGGCATTGACCCCTAATCTCAAATTTAGGGTCATAATTGACTCCAACACACCCCAAAATATCATCCCAAATTTGGAGTTTGGGAGTAAATGACTCAAATTTGGGGTCAATTATTTATGACCCCAAATTTGGGGCCCGCATATTTATTATTTTTAATTAGTATTTTTTATTATTATAAATATAATTATAAAATTAACAATTCATATTTAATATAATTATAAGTAATTAATTTATATAATTATAAATTTTATGTGCAATTAATTATCAAATATTTTCATTTTATATGAAAAAGTAATTTCATTATTTATCAAGCTAATTAATAAATTCATAATTAAATTTCTAAATAAATTCAATCATAAGTTAAAAATATTTTAGCCGTTAATATTTTTAAATAATATTTATAAGTAATATATTACATTGTAATAAATATCTAATTAAATTATTATTGGAAAAAAATTAGTTTTAAATATTTTGAGGTTAAATAGTAATAATAATAAAAAATGATATTTGTAAAAGAATAATTTTTTTTTTGAGGTAAAATTTGGGGTTTATGGTTGGAGTATAATTTACTGTAGCAGAATCAAATTTGAGATTTTTGGTTAAAATTTGGGGTTATAGGTTTGAGATATAATGATACGATTTTTGCTGACATGGTGGCCAGGACAAGCCGTTGAATTTTTTTATATAAAATAAAATATAATAATAATAATAATAATAATAATAATAATAATAATAATAATAATAATAAAAGCTCTCAAATCCTTTTTAACTTGCAAATTCAATCTTTCCAATTTTTAAATAATAATAAAAGAGACAAACTAATTCATGGGAAAATAAAGAAAAATAAGGAAAAAAAAACGAGGAAGCGTTAAGCCCTTATTTGATAAGGTATGAGTTCTATTTCAAAAAAATAAAAATAAAAAAATAAGTTATGAGTTTAAAGAAGCTAAATAATATAATAATATAAGACTAAGTTTGGTTTAGTATTTGAGATTAAATGGTAAATTCAGATTTATCCTATTTAGATAATGATAAGCTTTTCCCGAATAAAATTAGGGGTGTCGGATTAAAAGCATCTTCTTTGTCTGGTTCCTTCATAATTAACTCCTTAAAAATTATAAAAATTTTATTTAAATAATAATATATTAATAATCCAACAAAATTAAGTTTTTGCTAAACCCGAAAAGAAGGAATAATATGAATTCTTTCCGTAAAGAAGGAATAATATGAATTCTTTCCGTATTATGTCTTAGACAGTATTAATAAATCGATTTTCTCCAACACCTCATATAGACAGACATGAGAACCTTAGGGGTGGACATGGGTCGGGCTGGGTCGGGTCTGGGCTGGGCTAGACTCAAAAATATAACCCATATATTCGGGCTGGGCTGGGCCGGGCCATGTTCGGGTCAAATTGTTTTGATCCAAACCCCGACCCATTTGATCATTACAGCCTGGGGCCCACTCAACCCGACCCAAAAAATAAATAATTTTTTTATGAAATAATTGAAATAACTAAATAAAACTACTACTACAACCCCTAAAATTTTTTCAAACATTTAAAAAAATACAATACAAGTATTATAAATGGTTCAAATAAATTCTATATAAATAAGTAGTAATATTATCAACAAATATTATATATATAATTATATATATTATAAATAATATATGATATATATATATATATATTATTTATTTATTCGGGTCGGGCCGGGTCGGGTTGGGTCAAAATTCATCTGACCCAAACCCAGCCCGAAATTCAATCGGGCCAAAACATTTGAGCCCAACCCAGTTTTTTGGGTCAACTTTCTAAACCCAGGCCCTGTATTTTTTGGGCTAGGTTCGGGCCAGCCCATGGGTCGCCCGGCCCATGTCCACCCCTAGAGAACCTATATAAAACCATGAAAATTATAACTTTTCACTGACTAAATGCAATTTATAATTCCTGTGCAAACTCCAAGACATCCATCTGAACTCTATGATTCATTCACAAGTAATTCATTGAATTGTTAATTAAACATATAACTATTTTTTATTATAAAAAAAAATATTGGTTATATATATACACATACAAATAACATTAATAGATTCCATCTCATGCAAATACCTTGCAGCACCATTTTTATAGATTCCATCTCATTGCCAAACAAATTCTATATTTGTAATATAAAGCAAGCCATTGTGACTTAAGTTTTTCATTTTCTAATTTTTTGATGCATATTTGTATAATTGTATTCAAAAAGGCATGTTATATGGTAAGCATCAATTTTTTTAAATCATTTAAAATAATTGTCATTTTATAATAAAAAAACAATATTTATTTATTTATTTATTTATTTTTCTGATATTATTTTTTTTCCCCAATTTTCATTAATTTTTGTATAAGATTCTTAAACAACGAATATTTTTAGAATGGAGGGAATAAGTTGTATTTTAATTTCTATGTAGGCCTATTACCAATTATAGTATCCTCTTGTCTTTTATTAAGATTTTTTTTATATATATAATTTCTTCATCTAACATAATATATATACATATTATAAGTACATATTATTTCTTTCACTTTTCATGATAATAAATAAATCCTATATGTATATAATCTATTTCTATGGTTGAATAACTAAATAACTTATTCCAATCACTTTAATTGTTAAATGAATGTCATTTTTTTTTAACACAAAACTAGTTATAATTAAACAGATAATTTTAATCATAAAAGCTTTATTTTTTTTAACTAATTCAATTAAAACTTAGTTATCAATTTAAGCCAAAATCATGCATATTAAGAATCCAATAAAGTGTGAGAAATTTTAGTATAATACGTAAATTAATGATAAATTGTGAAAGGGATGAAAATTTCTTGTAATTTTGGCAAGTTTTGTATAGGATACTTTGATGATCACATAGTCACATGGACAAGGATGTGCTAAGATTTCTATTGTCTTTTGTTTTAATTATTCTATTTTGATGAAGAGTAATCCTAGATGAGGCGAAGAAATCACACGAACCAGTCACACGACTGATGTGGCTGGTGACGTGGATTTCATTTTTTTTTAAATAATAAAAAGTTAAAAGGGGAGAGGCTTTCTTTCAGTTTCTCTCTCTCGTGTCTCCATCGTCCCCCGCTTCCGGCCGATTCACTCCCCTACTCTCGGCCGTACTCCCGGCCGCTGTTCCCGGCCACTGCTTCCCTCCGTCGCCGGCGATTCCTTCCCCCGCTCCCAGCTGCTGTTTTCCTCACCCTCTCCCGGCCCCACGTTCAGGCCGACGCCTCTCTCCCCCGTTCCCCGGTCCCCAGCCCGGTTGCCGCCTCCCTCTCTCGTCTCGACTGCTTCCCTTCTCCGCTCCCCCGACTCTTCTATCCCCTGCTCCCGGGCACTTCCCTCCCCCGCTCCCGGCCGCTTCACTCCCCCGCTCTTGGTCGCTTTACTCCTCTGCTCCCGGTACCCTGCTCCGCCGCCACTTCCTCCCGTTGATGCGACTGCCGTTCGCCGCCACTTTCCCTCCTCGCTCCCGGTCCCGTTCCGGCCGGCGCTCCATCATAGGTATAATTTATTTCATGTAATGCTTTGTAATAATTAAGATTGTATTACCAAAAGTATTACAAGTATTTTAGTTTATAAAGAGGTCATGATGATTAAGATTGCATTACCAAAAGATTTTTATTAGTATTGTGTAGGAAACATAATTAATTACAATTATTGAGGTTTATAATGAGATCATTGTAGGTGATTAAGTTTGTACTTAATTTTGGTTTATAAAGAGATTATGGTGGGTGATTAGGCTTGTACTTATTATTTTGGTTTATAAATAGATCATGGTGGGTGATTAAATTTATATGTTGCTAAAAAAATGTGAGTGTTTATTGCTTGTTTAACTTGTAAATTTATTGTTTGTTTAATTTGTGTTTAGAAGTATACTTAAAGCAAGAACATGGAAGAAGTGATAGTTGGGTGTTATGAGCAAAGAAATAATGATGTGGAAGTTGGATGTTCAAGTTATGAAATACATGGCAAAGAAAAATTGGTAGATTTGGATTTACTTGAAAATATTGTGCCGGAGGCCGGTATCATACTTGACTCCGAAGAAGAAGTTTATGAATTGTATGTCAAGTATGCGCGGCATGAAGGGTTTGGCATCACCAAAAAAAGCACAAGATTAGGTGATGATGGAAAATTGAAATATTACACGCTAGCATGTTCAAGAGGTGGAAAACGAATATCTACTTCAAAAAACTCCTTCAACCCAAGGCTATCTACTAAAGTAAATTGTCCGGCGAAGATTAATGTCATTGTTAGCAATGATGGGAGATTTACCATTTCAAGTGTTAATTTGGAGCATAATCATGTACTTAGCCCGCAAAAAGCTCGTTTCCAAAAGTGCAATAAAAAAATTGATACATATGTCAAAAGAAGGCTTGAATTAAACGACCAAGCGGGGATAAGCCTAAGCAAAAATTTTCATTCTTTAGCGGTTGAAAGTGGGGGTTATGAAAATTTAACATACACTGAGAAAGATTGTAGGAATTATATTGCGAAAGCAAGGCAATTTAGGCTTGGTGTTGGTGATGCCGTTGCACTTGGAAAATATTTCTCCCGCATGCAACAAAGAAACACAAAATTTTTCCATTTGATTGACATGGATGAGGAAGGTCGTTTGAGAAATGTTTTCTAGGCGGATGCGAGGTCTATAGCGGCTTATGAAGCTTTTGGTGACGTAATTTCCTTTGATACAACATACTTGACGAATAAGTATGACATGCCATTTGCTCCGTTTGTCGGTGTAAATCATCATGGACAAACGGTATTGTTTGGGTGTGGTTTATTATTAAAGGAAGATACAGAAACATATGTTTGGCTCTTCAAAACTTGGCTGGAGTGTATGTCTGGCAAGGCTCCCAAAGCAATTATTACAGACCAGTGTATGGCTATTCAGGGTGCAGTTAGACTGGTTTTCCCAAATTCACATCACCGTCTTTGCCTTTGGCATATCATGAAGAAGGTTCCCGAGAAGCTTGGAGGTTTAAATGAATACAAAGCAATCAAGAAGATTTTGAAACACATCACGTACGAAGTAGTGGATACTCAAGAGTTTGAAGACACATACTTGAAGATGATGGCGGACTATAACATTAAGAGCAATGAATGGCTGAATTCTCTATTCAAAATTAGTGATCGTTGGGCTCCAGTTTATGTTAGAGGCATATTTTGGGCTGGAATGTCTACTACGCAAAGAAGTGAAAGCGTTAATGCATTTTTCGATGGTTATGTTGGTCCGACGACTTCATTGAAGCAGTTTGTTGAGCAATATGATAATGCCTTGAAAAGTAAGATTAAGAAAGAAAACAAAGCTGATTTTGCTTCATTTAACTCATGTTTTCCATTGATCACTGATTGCTATTTTGAGAAGAAACTTCAAGAAGCATACACAAATGAGATTTTTAAATTGTTTCAAGATGAGTTGCGAGGGATGATATATTGCAATCTTACTATCACTGGTGTGCATGGGGCAGTCTGCTCATTTCAGGTGTCCGATGTTGTCAAAGGGAAAGAAGGTGCATTCAGAAAACAAGTGGTATACAATGTTTACACTAATGAGGAAGAATTTGACATTAAATGCTCTTGTCAGCTATTTGAGTTCAGGGGGATTATTTGTAGGCACATTTGCAAGGTGCTTATTGAGAAGAATGTGAAAGACATTCCTGCTAGGTACATTTTACCACGGTGGAGGAAGGACATCAAACGCATGCATACATATGTACAGAATTGTTATGATGACCCACAGACTAGTGGTGAGAAACTGTGGTACAATAAATTGTGTTCTCATTTTACTAAAGCCGCAGAACTTGGAGTAATGTCAAATGAGAAATACATGTTCTTGATGAAACATGTGGACAAGACAATTGAGAAGTTGATGGACAACACAACTTGCAAGGAAAACTTTACACATACGTTGTCGGAGGCGACTAATGTGCCACACCAAAAATTTCTCACCCCTTTGAAGGTGCGGAGTAAGGGTCGTCCACCATCTAAGAGGAAGAAGCCAAAAGTTGAAGAAATAATAATCAAAAACAAGAAAAAGGTATTTTAATGTAGTATCATATCCATTACGTCCTTAGTTTTTTTTTGATGAATTTTTTTTATTTGATTGTGTAACATCCATGTTATTATTTGGCAGAAGACGCAAACAAAGGGAGATGCATTAGCTCAAAAATTTATACAAGATGATCATTGCACACAAGAGAGTGTGGTAATTCTCTTGTAATTGTCATTAATGTCTAACTTACGTATTTGAATCATTTAATTGTAAGTAATGATTTATTTGATTATAATCTCTTTTCTTAGGTGAATTCAAATTCTATATCGATCAATCTGGACATGCATAACAACTCGTCTTTAGGTTTTACAAGCCAATGCAATGAACTCTGATTATGGTGAGTTGCAAGATGTATATATTTTTTTTGATGAATTTTTTTTTTATTTGATTATGGTGATATGGAGTTGTGATGTATTATCCATTTTAATTTTTTAGGGAATCTTATTGTGGTGCAAGTTGTGATATGAAGAGATGGTTCATTTTACCTTGTCATGTATTTGTGTTCATGTTGAAGAGATGGTTCATTTGAGTTGTGATGTATTTGTGTTCATGTTATAAAGTTTTTGTGTTTGTTGCTTATGTTTGATGAAGAGATGGTTAATTTGACTTGTGATGTATTTGTGTTCATGATGAAGAGATGGTTCATTTTACCTTGTCATGTATTTGTGTTCATGTTGAAGAGATGGTTCATTTGAGTTGTGATGTATTTGTGTTCATGTTACAAAGTTTTTGTGTTTGTTGCTTATGTTTGATGAAGAGATGGTTAATTTGACTTGTGATGTATTTGTGTTCATGATGAAGAGATGGTTCATTTGAGCTCTGATTATTTGTGTTCATGTTATAAAATTTCAATGAAGATAATTGATTTGTAATTTTAATTTGCAGTGATGAATACAAAAATTTGTCAGTCCCCTGGAGAAACCTGAGAAACCTGAGAAATCTAGTACATTTATCATAATTCCTAGCAAAATAATGTTTTCTCATACACATCATCATATATAAGATTAGTGACTTCATGTGCCTCTTCAAGAGTGATGAAACGGGGACTTGTATCTGAGTTCCAGTCCATGCTGCTGTCAGCTCCAGTTTCTGCACATAAATTTCTTACATCAGTCCAGGGGACTTACAAATGCTCCGGAAATTCTTGAACACGATGCATCATGTAATGTGAGGTCGAAGCATTGCAGACATTCTTGAAGCATTTGTCAAGTGTTTCGACAAAGACTGAACCAGGGATTCACAATATCAATCCATTGAAATTAAATCTTTAACTTAAAGGAGCAATGTCGCAAGAAGAAAGTAATATGAGAAACATGAAAACAGAAGGCAAAAGGTTGAAAAAAGAGAAGGGATACGATTATTAGTACCTTGTATAAGGTCAACCATAGCTAGTTCATTCTCAGAACTATCGAATACAAAGATGAAATAGAGAGTTGCTCAATGCTTGTACACGATCTTGCAATCCTGCATCAAGGAAAGACGGTCTCGAAAATAGGCATCATAGAGAATTGCCACATAAAACCAACAATGTAAAAGCAAAGATCATTGCCATACTCTAAACAATGATGCTAATATGATACTCTAAAAAAAAATAAGAAGAAAATGGATTTTTTTTCTTGCTTGATAATATAGTTACTTAATTTTCTTTTGACTATAGCATAGACATTGCATCAAGATCACACCAAGAAGAACAAGAAGAATAGAAATTAAAAAAAAATAAAAATTAAAAAGAAAGGTATGGAACCCCAATTGGTAATATGCACAAATAGTTCATCAAAAATCACAACTTTGGAAGCTTACAGGGCCGAAGATATCATCAGCTTGAATGAAATTGCTGACATTCTCTGGTCTATTGTACAAAACTACAAGAGAATTAGCAACACGAAAAATACAAAGCATACCAACCATTACATGATCGATGCACAAAGGAGTTAAGCCTACACGAGAAAATCAAACATTTTTCACCTAAAAGATAAAAGGTCAGTATTAGATGTCATACAATGATATAACAGTATCAATAGAATAAAGAAAATGAAAGAAGTCAAATTGATTTGTTCATGAAACACTCAACTCCTATCAAACTGTCACTTCACTGAACAATCATTGTTCATTTAGTTTTCAGTAAAACTTACCCAAAGGAAAAAATAATAAATGAGAAAACTTGCAAGTGCAAATAATAAATGAGAAAACTTGCATTTCAGCCATGCAATTATCAAGTTCTGCTTCATCAACTCTAAGTCTACAAGCATCAAAAGTAACTCTTTGCAGCCTCTCAACAACACTCAAGCTTGGAAAATTCTCAAGATGAAACTATCGTCGAAAGGGAAAATGGAACAAATGCAGAGCAGAGCTGAAAGATGAGTAGCCCACCGCAGGCATGGTGACAAAATGTTTGATGTCAGCATCTCAAACAGCAAATCAGGACAGATTGATGCATCTCAGAAAAATAAAATAAAAAAGCATAACACAATAATTCAAATACCTGAATGCAGAAAAGCAAAAGATGTGTAAGAACTAAGAAAAAAATGACATAAGTGAATAGACCATTTTCATATTATAACAATAAGAAGAGAATCATTTGAGAAAATAAATCCCATTAAACAATGTAACAAATTTTGTCATCATGATGCTTAAATTTTTTTTAAAGAAGTGAAACAAATAAATCCAAAAATCATAGTTAAGCAACAAGCAAGAACAAGAAGATGAAAGGTGACAACTTGCCATTGCATCAATACACATAAGTTAACAGATAAAAAGTCAAAACGTGAATCAACTATGAAACTCACCAAAACTCTATGAATTAACTACCGAAAGGCACTCAGATGATTCCAAATCCGCAACTCATGTAACATGGCAATAAACATAAATCAAAGGGAGAACAAAATCAAATTCAAGGACACCTCTATTCCTTTGAATTGCAAGTGAAAACCATAATTTGATAAGGAAAAAAACCTCAAATAGGGAACTTGCACAGTTGTAAGTCCCCGATGTCATTCCAGTCCATGCTACTGTCTGCCTCCCTCTCCCGTTCCCGACTGTCTTCTCTGGTGTCCATCTGCAGCTTACATCAAACTTGATAGATATCAAGAAATAGCAAAGAAACAAACAGTTTAAGAAGAATAAAAAGGTTCAGATCTTGCCCCTATGTTCTTTTGCATGGATAAACACGAATCAAGGGCTGCAACTAAAGTTGCCACGCCACCCAATTTTTATATTCTTTTATAGGGCAAATCATCATGGCCAAGACCATCATTACTAAGAGTAAGAGTAATGCTATATGAGGCGAAGAAATCACACGAACCAGCCACATCGACAGAAAGAAATACATGATGCAACAAAGAGTATATCAACCAACATAATTAAAACAGAGGCTCAGATTTTGAATGATGTTCTCCCATCCTTCCCCCTCCTTCTACAACAATAACAGTGGCGGTTGCCTACTAGGCCATCTAAGCCACTATGCCATCGTTGTAGAGAGACGAAGGGAGGATAGAAATTTTTAGGGCATCATTGCCTCTGTACCTGATTTCAAGCCGAGCCGAGAGCGGGTAGGGAAGCGGCGGCCAGAATGGGTACCGTCAACGGGGAGGGAAGTGGCGATCGGAACGGGTACCGCGAGCAGGGGAGTGAAGCGACCAAGAGCGGGGGAGTGAAGTGGCCGGGAGCAGGGGAGAGAAGCAGTCGGGGGGAGCTGGGAAGGGAAGCAATCGGGAACGGGAGAGGGAGGCGGCAACCGGGTTGGGGACCGGGGAACGGGGGAGAGAGAACGCTTGGAATCGACGGCGGCGAAGGGAAGCGGTGGCCGAGAACAGTGGCCGAGATTAGGGGAGTGAATCGGCCGGGAACGGGGGAGGAGGCGGGGCTTGAACGGCCGGTTGAGAGAACGCTGCCCTAATTTTTCGAGGGAGAGAAACCCGACCCCGAGAAAGAAAGATGCCCTAGAAAGCCTCTCCCCTTTTTACTTTTTGGCCGGGAGTAGGGGAGTGAATCGGCCAGGAGCGGGGGAGGAGGCGGGCTTGAACGGCCGGTTGAGAGAACGCTGCCCTAATTTTTCGAGAGAGAGAGAGACCCGACCCCGAGAAAGAAAGATGCCCTAAAAAGCCTCTCCCCTTTTAATTTTTTAATATTTTAAAAAAAATTGAAATCCACGTCACCAGCCACATCAGTCGTGTGGTTGGTTCGTGTGATTTCTTCACCTCATATAGCATTACTCTTTGATGAATGGTTTAGAGTTTCATTTTGTTTTTTATTGTGTAATTTAAAAAAAATATTTTATTTTATTGTGTGCGAAGTAGATGGATAAGATAAGCACATGAATAATAGTCTATCGTCTCTTGGTTTATTAGCATTTCATCCTCTGTGTATGATGTTCATTCTTGACTTCTTTTAAATATTATAATTAAAAAAATAAATATTAACAATGTATTATTAAAAAAAAAATTAGCATAGGATCTTATCTTTTTGGTCTTACAATGATACCATCTTTGCCATGGCTGCTGCAACCAAAATAACTGGCTCGACTTTTCTTTTATTTCTTTCAAAAATAAAATAAAATAGAAAGACCGTTTTACCATTTTAATGGAAGTTGATGCTTTTTTTTTTAATTTGTAGATCTTGTTTCTGTTAATTTATTAATAGATGTAGTATTTTTTTTAAATAATATTAAACAAGTTATTGATAATATATGAAACCATTGATATTTTAAAAATTGTCTCCTTTGCGTAACAAACAAGCTTCTTCTAAATGAAGCTCAGGTAGTAGTGAACAAATTAGTTTGTCTGTAGTTTAACCGCTTAAAAATTACAAAAGATTTTTTTTAAATAATTACATATTAATAATCAATAAGAATTCAATTTTTCCTAAACAAACGGAGAAGCAATAATATAAATTTGTTTCCAATGATATTGCCTTTAATATTAACAAATCAATTTTCTACAATACCTCATTTAGACATGAGAACTACAGAAGACATGAAAATTATACCTTCTCACTTACTGAAATGAAATTTATAATATGATTCATTCACACAAGTTATTCATGAAATTGCAAATTATACATATGACAATTATTTTATCATAAAAATATTAGATATATATATATACATACAAAATGATATTTATAGATTCCACCTCATGCAAATACCCTACAGCCAAACAAATCCTATATTTGTAACATAAAACAAGCCATTTTTATCTTAATTTTTTATTTTCTAATTTTTAGATGCATATCATTGCATATATCAAGTATCAATATATTATGCTTCAAGAGCATTTCAAGAAATAATTATAAATATTTATAAAAATATTATTACATTTAAATATTTACTTGCATAGCATTCGTCCTAGAAAATTTAATTGCATTCATTAATTTTGCATTAAATATCCCATTAAACATTTTAAAACCGATAATAGTGATTGAAAAATATATATTTTGTGGAAAATGTATGACAATAGTATGGATTATAAGGAGTTATTTAATAATAATTATTTTTAAGGCCAACTTGCAAGCCATAATTGAAAATAGGATTTTGATCTAGTTTATATCTAAGCAAACTAGAAGAAATTGAAAATATCATGACATAAAAATTAAAGGGTGATATTGAAATTCTAGAAAATAAATGTTTTTATAAGAAAATAAGATCAAAATCATAGTGTTAGTGGTTTTGATTTTGTTTTTTTTAATGAGTTATAAAGAAGGTTGTGTTAATTATTATTGTATAATTAATTTTTTTTTTTTTTCTGTTTTGTTTCTCTTCTAAATTTTTTTTTCCTTTTTTGCATTTTTGAACAGTTATCCTCCCAAATTTTGTTTTATTTGAATTTGCTTTACTCATTTTCTCATAAAAAACTCTATGCACGATGTTATAATTTCATTAATTAAAATATTTATTTGTTTTTCAATTATATGTCTATATACAATATTGTCTTACAGCTATAAAAATTAAGAAAAAAACCCTATACATAACAAGGGAATTTACCTACTTTGTATTAAAAAGGATTTATGTTCCCTAATAAGCATCACTTTTTTAAAGTGATTTATTTATTTATTTTTTCATATCAATATAAAATCATGTAACATATGCTGTCATGTTCAATTAAAAGTTTTATTTTAATTCCTATGTAAGTAAGCCTTTCATCTAATATAGTATTCTCGTCTTTCTATCAAGAATTTTTTTCATTGATTATATATGTATATATGTATATATATATATAGAGAGAGAAGATCAGTTTTTATATTTTCCGTGATAGAAATTAGAAGCAACTTATTAAATCAATCTTAAAGGGTTATAACCTATGTTTATGGTTGAATAAATAATTAACATATTCCAATTTCTTTGCTTGCAATATGAATAGCTTGTTTTACTAAATATAAAATTTAATTATAATTAAACAGATAGGTTTAATTATAAAATGTGTATATATATATACGAAACTATAAAATGTATATTTTAGATGAGTGCCTCTTGTAATTTTGAAGAGTTTTATATAGGATACTTTCATAATCACATATTCACATGAGAGGATGGACTAAGATTTTTTTTTTGTCTTATTTTGGGTGGTAATTTTTAATTTCTATTTTGATGATTGGTTGAAACTTTCATTATGTTTGCATATACTGAAATAAAAAAAATGACATTTTATTTTTCTTGTGCGATAAATTAGATGGATAAGCACATGAAAATTATTTTTTTGGCTTTCTAGAAATTGCTAACACAAACATTTTGATTTTTAAACATTTTGTGTTTTGTTAACAAGGCTTTATCAACTAAGAAACAAACAAACGATTGAGGAAGACAAAAACACCAAGGACTTATCTCTATCAAACAAAACACAAATGCATGAGGGATAGAAACATGCATTTGGTAAGTGACACGATGATTAAGTGCTGACTTAGCAAGGCTGTTAGCACAGGAGTTGCATGCTCTAAAAACACAATTCAACTTCACTTCCCACTATTCACGGATGAGGAGTTCTGCAATATTAAACAATAGCTAGCCATGAGTGCTAGATTGAATGAGATTAAACACGTCCGTGGAGCAGTGGGGTAACTTGAAGTGAAATAGAAGGGTGTTGACTCAAAAAATTAAAACTAGGGTTTAAAAATTATTTTTAAGTATATATATATATATATATATATAGATTAGTTGTAGGACATATTCATTGTAGTTTGGCCGATCTAATTTATAAAAAAAAGTGACTATCAAGATATAGTCATAAATGTTTGTAAGGATGATGAAGTAAAAAATTAAGGTGGCAAATAATAAATTTTAATAAATATATTTTTATAAAAATATATTATTTGCTGTTGAATATGGGTCCTGTGAGTCCTAGCGGGTCCCACATGTTGATACACTCAAACCAAACTTTTTCTCATTTCTTTAGTCCCACATTGTGTATTTGAGAGAGTTGTTAGAAATCTCTTGGCTATAAATATATGTCCAACCATGAACCCTACACACACTTGCTCACTTCCTTCTCTCACATTCTCCTTCTCCCGCGTGTGCTCTTTGCGTACCTAGAAAACCAAATATTCTTGTTCTTATTCTGTGGTTCTTTGTCTGAACCTTGCGGGTGTGCTTGGGATATCTTGACGCAGAACGTGCTAGGCTACGAGAGTTCATCCTTCCCGGGTTAGTGTATCCTGCGCTTGGAGTGAGGCCGGAAAATCTTGCACGAGGGAGGCCAATTCAGCGTTAGGGCAGTGCTTACGCATGTCTACCATAGGCTAGAAGTTTCTAACTATTATTTTGAATTATTACTGTAGTTTGTATTTGATTACATCTTATATTTCTATAGTCTTAGTTTGTAGTATTTGCATGCTATACAGATAATATATTTTTTACAATCTAACGCTGAATTGTTATCTTATACATAATCTGTTTAGCTGCAAGTAAATTTCTGTATTTTGTAAGCATAATTCGCAATAATGTATTATGTATGTATAACACTGTAGAATACCATATTTCTGTATGCATAATACTATACATTATATTCTTATATGTAGAAATTTTGTATACTATATTTTATACATAAAAAATTCTTATATACTATATTCATACATATAATATTGTAGCTCGTATTCCTATATATATAATATATATTTCTATAGTACTGTATTTCTGCAATTTATTTCAGTTCTTTAAATTCTGAAAACATTAAAACTTGCCGTGTCACATTAATAGACCTTGAACCTGATTAACATATATTACACACACATGGATGCACAATCTGACACTTCGTGTAAACCTGTCAAGTTTGACGGTAAGGTGAACTTTATGAGGTGGAAACATCAGGGTGAATTTTGGTTGTACACCTTAATTAGAAGTATCCACAGTCCTTACTCTATCCTCTGATTATCATTCCTCTGATCTTGATCCTAGTAGACTTCGCCGATTATCCATCTCAATTGTAGACCAAACCTCTAGCTCCTTAGCTTCTAGTAGAACTCTTGAAGATATCGATTTCCTCTGTCGCTATAGAATACTTAGCACTCTTTTTAATTATCTTTATGACAAATACTTTGATTATAAGACTGCTAAGAATATATGGAGTGCCCTAGAAAATGAGTATGGCACTGATAATGCTACTAGGATTAGCCACATGAGCATAGAGTTTGAGAACTACAAGATAGTAGATGGAGTAGAGATGGGAGAACAGATTCACACCTTTCAGGACTACCTTAGTGTCATAGAGAGTGTGGTACCGTATACAATGAGAGCCACATTGTATCCATTCTCCTAAACAAGCTACCACCTTCTTGATCTGGCTTCGCAAATGGACTTAGCCACAAGATTGATTCCTTAGACCTTGTAGGAGTTTGCAACACCATCAGAATTGAGGAAGCCAACCGAATCTTCTGTAAGGGTGTAGATTCTCATAAAGGCCGGGTTTATCTAGCTGAACATAGTGGTAGCCCTAATAGTTCTAAAAGCTCTAGGAATTCCCACTCTTCTAATAGGGTCGCCAGTTTTACCCTAAAGGGAAACCCTTTAAGGCCAAGAGCAAGCCAACCCATTCTCGCTCTCAAACCTCTTAGAAGCCTAAATCTTTTGCTCCTACCTTATGAGAAAATTCCTAAACACTGTTTTGTTTATGATAGGACAAACCATGTTGCTCATGATTGCTTCTTCTACAAGACTGAACCTATCAGCAAAAATTTTGTTCCACCCAAACCATTAGTAAATGTGCTTGAGGTGGTGAACCCTTCTCTGGAACTTTCTTTAGGTCAGTGTCTTTCTTTCCTTTTGTCAATTTGACTTGTCAAAACCTAGAGTGGTTCCTTGATTCTGGTGCTAACGTCTAAGTTTGTGCTGAACGTTTCTGATTCTCCACTTATCAGGTCTCAAGTGGAGGATGTGTGACTCTTGGAAATGACTCAGTAGCACAAGTATTAGGGAGAGGACGGATTGATTTGAAGATGACATCTGGGAAAGTTCTCACCCTATTAGATGTTCAGCATGTACCCGATATTAGAAAAAATCTGATCAGTGGTTCTCTTTTGATTTAGTTTGGTTGTAAGATTGTACTTGATTCAAACCATCTTGTAATCTCCAGAAGTAATCTTTTTGTTGGTAAAGGTTTTGTATCCAGTGGTCTATTCAAGCTCAACGTATGTGAATCTTCTGATTTATCTGTTAATGAAAGTTCTGATATCCTTCTTCTTCTTTTGTTGTTTTGAATATTGAGTCTTATGATCTTTGGCATGGAAGATTGGGTCATGTGAACTTTGGATCCATTAGAAGGTTGATGAACCTTGAACTGATTCCTAAATTCAAGATTGATCAAGGTTCTAAATGTCAGATTTGTGTTCAAGCCAAATTACCCAAGAAACCTTTTACTCGCATTCACCGTAATTCTAAAGTTCTTAATTTGATCCACAGTGATATTTGTGATTCTTGTAGACCTCCTACCAGAGTGGGAAACCGTTACTTCATTGCCTTTATTGATGATCATTCCTGATTCTGTTATACCTACTTGATCAAATCCAAAAGATGAAGCCCTTAGCAAGTTCATGATTTTCAAAGCCGAAGTTGAGAACCAGCTAGGCAAGACTATTAAGGTTCTTAGATCTAATAGAAGTGGAGAGTATACTTTTAATGCTATGTTTTCATTCTGTGAACCGAATGAGATTGTGTATGAGTTTACTGCTCCTTACACTCCTGAGTCCAATGGAGTTGCTGAAAGAAAAAACATGACATTGATGGACATGGTAAATGACATGCTATTAAGTTCTGCTGTACCCGAGAACTTGTGGGGGGATGCTTTGCTCTCAGCTTGCTTTATCCTTAATAGGATTCCTTTTAAGGACTGTAGCACAACACCCTATGAACTTTAGAAAGGAAGAGCCCCACAGCTCAACTACTTCAAAGTATGTGGATGTCTAGCTAAGGTCAAGATCACTGATCTTAGAACCCGGAAGATAGGCCCTAAAACCCTAGATGCAGTGTTTATAGAGTATGCTCTAGATAGCAATGTTGGGAGATTCCTAATTATTAACTCAAAGGTAAGTGAAATAGCTAGAAACACCATCATTGAAGCTAGAGATGTTGTCTACTTTGAGAACATCTTCCCTTTGAGATCAGCCTCCAGTCCCACTCCTTCGGTACCTCTGACCTCTAGCTCCACTTCTGGATCAGTTCCTATTCCTGTATAGGAACCTAGAAGAAGTAAAAAAGGTAGAGTGGAATGGAACCTAGGTGATGATTTTGTCACCTTCATGGTTGAGGATACTTCTACCACTTATCAGGAGGCTATGACTTCTGCTGATTCAGTTTTCTGGAAAGAAACTGTAGATGATGAGTATCACTCAGTCATGAGTAGCCACACCTGGATACTTACTTCCCTACCTCTTGGGAGTAAACCTTTGGGCTGTAAATGGGTCTTCAGGAAGAAGTTTTGATTTGATGAATCTATTGAAAAGTTCAAGACCAGGTTAGTTGCAAAAGGGTTTAAACAGAAAGAGGGACTTGATTACTTTGACACCTATTCACTAGTTGCTCGCACCACCATCACCATTAGGATTCTTATAGCACTCGCCTCTGCTTTCAGCCTTGAAATCCATCCAATGGATCTAAAGACTGCTTTCTTGAATAATGATTTAGAGGAAGAAATTTATATGGAGCAACCTGAAGGCTTTGTTGTCCTCGGATAAGAACACAAGGTTTGTAAACTTGTAAAATCTCTTTATGGACTGAAGCAAGCCCCAAAGCAGTGGCATGCCAAGTTTGACTCTATAATCATCTCTTATGGATTTGTTGTAAACAATTATGACAGGTGTGTTTACAATAAATTAGTAGATGGCAAATGTGTTATTATGTGCTTATATGTTGATGATTTGCTTATCTTTGTTTCTGATCTTGATCTTTGTCTGTGATGTCAAGAACTTTTTGAGCAGTAAGTTTGATATGAAAGATCTAGGAGAAGTTGATGTTATCCTAGGAATCAAGCTTACGAGATTAGTATATCGCATCACTATATCCCAATCTCATTACACTGAGAAAGTGTTGGAGAAATACGGATATTTGGATTGTAAATTTATTGCTACACCTTTTGATCCCACTGTACACCTTAAGAAGAACAAAGGTGAACATGTGAATTAGGATCTCTATGCTCAGATCATAGGATCCTTGATGTATCTGTCAAAAAAAACTAGACCTGACATTGTGTATTTTAGTATTTAGACTGAGTAGATATACCAGTAACCCAAATCAAGAACATTGGTTTGCTCTTGAGAGGGTTCTCAGATTTCTAAAAGGCTCTATGTCTTTTGGACTGAGGTATATTCTGGATTCCCTAGTGTGATAGAGGGATATACAGATACCAACTTGATATCTGACTCAACGGATCTTAAATCAACCTCAGGCCAAGTATTCTTACTTGGTGGAGTAGCTGTCCAATGGAAATCTGCTAAGCAGAAGCTCAATGCTAGGAGTACCATGGAAGTTGAATTGATTGTGCTTGATTCTACATGTACAGAGGCTGAGTGGATTAGAAATTTTCTTTTTGAGATTTCTGTTATGTCTTCTCCTATGCCTCCTATTGCTATACATTGTGATTCTATAACTGTTATTGAACTGTGCAAGCGTGAAAGTACTAACAATAAAATGAACAACCATATGCGGATCCACCACAAGTCAGTATGGAGGCATCTGAAGCACAACGTTGTGAGCATTGATTATATAAAGTCAGAGCTAAATCTAGCAGATTGCTTGACTAAAGACTTATCGAGACAAATGATAGCTAAGGCATCGAGGGGAATGAGGCTGAGCCCATAAAGGTCAATAACAATAGTGGCCCTACTTCTTTGAATGGAGATCCTAGGATAGAAGTTCAAGGGGAAGCTACTGATTGGTTGACAGGGAGAGCACCCTATGTATATATTTGAGATATGTTTGGAGATCTCATGTAGTGGTGCAAAGGTTGAGCATAGCTCTTAATGAGATCAAAGTCTAGTTAAGCGAGATATTACACTACACATATCTTTGGAGATCTTACCTATGTGGAGATAGCTGTCAAGCTGCAGCTATGAGAGTTAGCGGGCTAACTCTCTAATAATCTCCATGCAATGATATCGACCGCATGAGCAATAACGCGCCAACCCTGTTTATCCAAGTGCAATCACATGATCATCATTAAAGTTGAATTCTGATTTAAGGAGTTGTAGTTCAAGAACTTAGTTCACTACTGTCTCTATCAGTTGGAAACTCTAATGAAAGGTTAAGCTTCAGGTCGTTCGTTCCTTCATTAATTTTTTGATTATTTACTTTTGATTGATTATCTTCTGAGAATCTTTGTTGCATATGATATTGTTATTGGTCGTACTTAGGTTATGAGTGTAGTGGGGAATTGTTGGATGTGGGTCTTGTGGGTCCCAACTGGTTCCACATGTTGATACACTCAAACCAAAACTCCTTCTCATTTCTTTAGTCCAACATTGTGTATTTGGGAGAGTTGTTAGAAATCTCTTGGCTATAAAGTATATGTCAAATCATGAACCCTAAACACACACTTCTTTACTTCCTTTTCTGACATTCTCCTTCTCCCTGGGTGTACTCTTTGCGTATCTGGAAAACCCAAATATTCTTGTTCTTATTTTGTGGTTCTTTCCTGAAACTTACGGGTGTGCTTGGGATATCTTGACGCCAAACGTGCTAGGCTATGAGTTCCCAGGTTAGTGTATCCTATGTTTGGAGTGAAGCCCAAAAATCCTACATGAGGAAGGCCAATTCAGAGTTAGGGCAATGCTTACGCACGCCTACCCCAGGCTGGAAATTAGGCGTGTGTAAGCACTGCCCTAATGCTGAATTGGCCTTCCTCGTGTAGGATTTTCTGGCCTCACTCTAAGCGTAGGATACGCTAAACTAGGAAGGAAGAACTCTCGTAGCCTAGCATGTTCGGGGTCGAGATATCCCAAGCACACTAGCAAGGTTCAGGCAAAGAACCAAAGAATAAGAACAAGAATATTTGAGTTTTCCAGGTACGCAAAGAGCACACTAGGGAGAAGGAGAATGTGAGAAAAGGAAGTAAGCAAGTGTGTGTAGGGTTCATGGTTGGACATATATTTATAGCCACGAGATTTCTAACAACTCTCTCAAATACACAATGTGGGACTAAAAAAATAAGAAGGAGTTTGGTTTGAGTGTATCAACATATGGGAAAAGTTGGGACCCACAAGACCCATATTCAACAGCAAATAATAAATTTTTATAAATGTATTTTTATAAAAATTATATTTTCTATATTTATATCCTAGTTTATAAACATCAAAGGTCAAACAATAAATTTTTACAAAATTTTTTCTAAACATATAATTTTTATACTATATAAATTAATTTATAATAAATGAAGGAGCCAAATAATAGATTTTTTTAAAAAAATAATACTATATAAACCAATTTATAAAATGTTGCTGGGTCAAATAATAATTTTTTATTTTTTTCTAAACATAATTTATTTAGACTATAGATATTTTAAAAAAATTAAAAAAAAAAACCTAGAGGTGAGACACTCTCTCTCTCTCTCTCTCTCACACACACACACACACACACACACAGATATATGTATCAATATAAGCCAAAATCATGCATATTAAGATTCCGACAAAGTGTGAAAAACTAAAGTGAAATAACACATAAATTAATGATAAAGTCAGAGAGGGGTGAAGGTCTATTGTAATTTTGACAAGTTTCATATATGATGACACTTTCATAGTCAAAATTCACTTTGGTTAAGAATTTTTTTTTAATGGTCATTTTTTAATTTTTCTATTTTGATGAGTGGTTTACATTCTCATTATGTTTGGATATATATAGTGAAATTAAAAAAAAAAAAAAAGCAGAAATGACATTTTATTTTCTTGTGGGTGATTAGCTGGATAAGCACGTGAAAATTGGGCACTGGATTATGTACCAAAAATAATTAGCATTGGGTTTCTATATTTTGGTTTTCTAACGATACCATCTTTACTGCACCCACTGTGGCCAGCCTAGCCTGCTGGATTTTTTTCTTCTAAAAAAAATAAATTAAATCAAAATAATAATGACAATTTTTTTAAGTTCTCAACTCTTTTAATTGAAGTGCAATAATACAAATTTTCAAAATTTTAAATTATTTTTATTTTTGACGAAAGCAAACAAGGGCTATATATATCAGGGGCATGCACATATAATGAAAATTAATAGTCTAACTACCCATGCACCCTCAGCCACAGACGAGGGGTTTGGGCTGCGAGCCCACATCCATAAGTGGTGACCCGTTACCATTATTGTTTTCAATGAATCTTGAACTCGGGATTTTTTAAATGCCACATCCTCGTTTTTCGTAATAAGCTCAAGTGCAGCTAAGCTAGGAGCCCTTTGGTACTTTCGAAGTATTACGTATAGGCAAGGGCGGAACCAAGGGGGCTAGCAAGGGCTGAAGCCTCCCCTCGGAGCCAGAGCGAATATTTTTCAAGCAATATAAAATTTGATTGTTTTCGGTTTTTCTATACTAAAATTAATCTAAAATAGAATATTTAGACATGTCAATGTGTTAGTGCTTGAGTGGTTAGTAGGTTTACCTATAAAGTTTAAATTGATCATGAGGTATAACAAATATATTATAACATATATGCACATATATATTCCAATGTACCATATATGCTAAAGTGAAGGAACACAAGTTTTTATAAACAATAGTTTGGTTGTTTGTAGCGACATGGATCAATTTTACCATATTTTTTAAAAATACAAACTTGAGATGTATTCTTATTAGTTGAATTATTGAAAATCTCATTTGTTATAAGTAATAAAAAAAAATTTAAATTATATTCTATCTTTTTTTAATATGTGTATTCAAATTTTTGTTATATTAGCACATTATTCTTCATTTAAAATAATTATTTTGTTCGATTATTTATTTGTTTATTTATTTATTTATTATGTTTTACCTTTAGGCTTCAGCCCCCCTTAGCATCGAGTTCTGGTTCCACCCCTACGTATAGGAGTCGTTCGGTTGGGATAATATCACATACCCTAGGGATGTGAACTAGGTATTTTATTTTTACAGAATAGAAATATCATATTTCCGGAATGTGATAATATTATACCAATATTACTCAGAATGTGATTATCAACTCAATAAATGGCAATCTCACATTACTGACGGGATGTGAATTTCTTCCGTTATACCCTTCTAATTCAATAAAATCTCAAAAATATCAACTTTCAAAAATTTTAAAACAATAAAAATTTATATTTATTTAAAATAGGTGAGGTTTACTTAATTAATATTAATAAAAAAATAACTATATTAAAATTAAAATTTATTTTGTAATAATAACAAATATTTATTATGTAATTTGAATATTTACTTCAAAATATCATTAAATTTATATATTTAATACTTATTATATAAAGATATTTTTGATAAAAATATAATTTATAATAAAAGATTCTTAGCTAAAAATGTTATATTTCGGCGACATTACTATCTTATTATCAAAATAAAAAGTGCATATATTTCAGTGAATATAACTTGGAAATAATATTCCTACTAATTATATTCCCGGCAGTAATATAAAATTTTATGAATCAAATGGCCTTTTAGTGTTTGGATCCAAAAATTTAAATAAAAATGACAAGAAGAGAAAGGATAGGAAAGAAAATAAAAAAAGAAGGAAAATATTAATGCCTTAATTTAGAGCTTAAACAGGTTAAATTATATAAGACACAAGCTTAGCTACATTAACTATTTCAGAGTAAAAATCAAATTTAACCTTGTCTCATTTGCTTAAAGAACATGTATTTTTTTAATAGATTTACGGGCGCTCCTACAATATCTATCTGGTTTGATTTTACAATTAACTCCTTAAAAATTATGAAAGATTTAATTAAAATAATATATTCATAATGAATGAAAATTCAATTTTGCCTAAGCTTGGGGAGAAAAAATAAAAGTAATTCTCTGCCAATCTTGTCCTACTCAATGTTAATAAATTAATTTTCTCCAATAACTCATAATAGACATGAGAACCTATATAAAACCATGAAAATTATAGCTTCTCACTTAATAAAATGCAATTTATAATTCCTATGAAGAATCTTATACATCCAATTT
This sequence comes from Dioscorea cayenensis subsp. rotundata, assembly GCF_009730915.1. Classification (NCBI taxonomy): domain Eukaryota; kingdom Viridiplantae; phylum Streptophyta; class Magnoliopsida; order Dioscoreales; family Dioscoreaceae; genus Dioscorea; species Dioscorea cayenensis. The sequence goes on along the minus strand of NC_052472.1, from coordinate 3,340,152 downwards.
TTTTTTTTATAAAAATAGATAAACTATGATTTTATTGAAAAAAATAACAAGAGAAAATCAAAGTAAGACCTATACATCCATTGGAACTCTATAATTTTTAAAGTTAATGAACCACGCTTCAATTAAAAACTCTATAATTCATTCACAAGTAATTCATGAATTATGAAATTGCAAATTAAATATACAACTATGTTTTTATATAAAATATAAGTTTTCTATATACACTCACATAAAATAACATTTATAGATTCCATCTCATTCAAGAACCTTGCAACCAAATAAATTCTATGTTTGTACTATAAAACAAGCAATTAGTAACTTAAATTTTTAATTCCTAATTTTTAAATGCATATTTGTATTCCGAAAGACTCATGTTCTCTCCTGAGAATTATTTTTTAATTCATTTATTTACATTTTTTTATATCAATATAAAATCACATAAAATATATTGTTTTGTTGAATAATACTCCCTTAATTCTGAAATACAAATAGTTTTAAGAACATATTCTTGTTTTAAAATAGTTGTAGTTTTATACCAAAGCAATATTTATTCGTTTTTTTTTTGTTTAATTTTACTAATTTTTAAATTTCTAAATTTTTAAATTATATAAATAAAGAGAGTTATATTCATACTCTGAAGAGAAGAACATGGTTTCAAGAAAAGATATAATTTTTATTCTAAATTTTAAAAAATATAATGTTATTTTTAATTCTTATATAACATCTTTAAATGACTTATATTTTTAGAAGAGAATTATTTTAATTCCTTTGTAAGCCTATCATCTAATATAGTATCCTCTTCTCTTTCAATGGAGATTTTTTTTTTTTCCTTTGATTTCTTCATCTAACATAATATAATAATATGTGTGTGTGTATATATTTCTTATATTTGTCATGATAGAAATTAGATTATATATGTGCGTGCGCTTGATAATTATATATTATTTCTTTCATTCTTTGATAATAATAATTAGATGCAACTTAAATCAATCTTATATTTTGTAATCAATATTTATGATTGACTAACTAATTAATTTATTCCAATCACTTTAATTGCAATATGAGTAGCTTTTTAAAAAAATTTAAACCTCGTTATAATTAGACATAGAATTAAAACTTAGTTATCAATATTAACCAAAAATCATTCATATTAGAATTCCAACAAAGTGTGAGAAATTATAGTATGATATACAATTTGATGATAAAGTGTGAAATGGATTAAGAGTTCTTGTAATTTTGACTTGTTTTATGTAGGATACTTCCATAATCACACAATCACATTGGAAGGATGGGCTAAGATGTCATTTTTAATTTCCTATTTTTAATGAATGTTGTAGGAATCTCATTATGTTTGGATATGAGTGAAATTACAAGAAGATGATATTTTTATTTTCCTGTGGGTGAACTAGATGGCTAAGTACATGAAAATTAGCATGGGATTATGTACCAAAAATTAACATTCTCAAAAATAAAAATAAAAATAAGACTTTTTCTTTTATCTTCCCAACAATTATTAATGGCAAGTTTGTAAAAATATTTTAAGAATTAATAATTTTGAAGAAAATTTATAAATGCATAACTCTTGCCATTTGCCTCACACCACACTAGTTGCTTGTTAAACTTCTCAAATTATTTTTAAGTTTTACAATCCAAACATTCCTAGTTTTAAACTCGAAAATAATTATTAATAATAAACGAAACCATTAATATTTTTAAAACAAAAACAAAATTTCCCTATTAGCTAGCATACTCGGGTCGTGGTTTCTCATTGAGCAAAGCTCTAATATATCAACTTAATCAATGTAAATTCAATTTTTCTTAAAAATTTTGGGAGAAAGAAATATTATAATGTCTATCTTTTTCCCAATATTAATAAATTAATTTTCTCCAATACCTCAAATAGACATGAGAATCAATATAAACCATGAAAATTATAACTTCTCAATTACTAAAATGCAATTTATAATTCTTGTGAAGAATCCTATACATCCATTTTGAATTCTATGATTCGTTCACAAGGTTATAGGTGCGTTTTAATAATTGAGAGATTATAATTCGTAGTTTATGACCAGTTCTCATCGTGGTGGAAGAAAGGTGAACTGACTCAGCGGGAAAAACGGACAGGCCTTGAGCCTGCTCCCAAGAACCCTGAAACTACATTGATTGATGCTGTTAGGCAGCAATGAGGGGCTACGACTGTGCTGCTGTAACAGGCCCTGTTTGTTCAAACGTAATGGTTCGTTGTGTGGTGTTTTGATTTAAAAGCAAGGAGTTATTGAAACAAAAATAATTTGAGCCCAACAAGCAACAGTGTGGTGAAATAACGGGGTGTCATTTTCTTCAGGTGATGATTCTTAAACCTGTGTGGTGTTGGAAGATGAAAAGTCTTATTTATTTTATTTTAAAGGAATGTTAATTTTGCAATACACTTCGTGCTGGTACTAAATGTGTAATCTGGTTCACTTGCGTTCGCTGTGTGGACGGCGTTAGGGTGGGTGAAATCTTGACCCGTCACTGTGTGTGGTCTATGAAACAGAGTCAGGCCACAGGAACTGTCCATTCACGCATCGTCAGGTTAACAGCATCGTACTATGATTTCTCGCGCTGGAATGACTGTGAGATGATTTCGGATGACTGGACCTGTCTGAGATCGATCATGGGCGTATTGATTCTGAAAAACTCGCGAAGTTGAACTGGGATTATCGTATTGTTATCAGATGAAGAATATTGGTGTGAGCGCACCTCGCAATCTAATTTTCTGTCGCCGAACAGAATACACACCAGTATGTTAGCCGGGCGAAGAAATCAAGGAAAAGAATACTCCGATGAAGGAAGATATGATGATGAACTTACTGAAAGGAGATTAAAGTTCACCGTAGGTCGTTAAAGATGTTATATGGAATTAAAATATTATATTTTGGAATTTGGAATAAGGGTGCTCATCTTTCTTGAGAGACCATCTTCGGAGTGTGAATATCAACTCTTCGGCCGCTGTAATTTAAAATTTGGGGGAACCCCAAGGTGTGGAGTGAAACAGATAAATGTTGCACCTGACAAAGGCAGCTGTTACAGGCTGGTGTGTTCTTGAAACTGTTGTGATCAGAGATGAGGGTGTTCAACAAGGCTGTTGACCCACCTGTGGATTTTGATGATAAAAATATAGATAAATGAATTAAGAAAAT